>NC_080163.1:64364974-64566809 GCF_950295315.1 Erinaceus europaeus | reverse complement strand
ATCACAGACCCCTGCAAGCGTCAACCCGGCTTTGACCTAGCACGTTATGATTGGGCCCTCCTCAATCGCTATCGAACAGGCCATGGCCAGTGCGCTGCTATGTTCCAGCGCTGGGGAGCCAGAGATGACCCGAACTGCCCCTGCGGCTACAGACAGACTATGACCCACATAGTCAACGACTGCCACCTCTCCAGATTCAAAGGAGGTCTCGAAACTTTACATCAGGCTCAACCTGATGCTGTTGACTGGCTACGGAAGAAGGGCAAACGCTAGAAGAAGTGTCTTTATAGATGGTAACTTATTAACCTCAACCTGCTTGCTTTTAGTGTTAACCACACTGCCAAGGTATACATCATAGATGCCCGCAAATGGAAGAGGGGGGTTGATAGGTGGGGGTAACTGGTATGGGCCATTATAGTTTGGAGGAGACTACAATCTACCACCTAGTCTATAAACTACCCAAGGCGGCCCTTGTGCCGTGGGAAGAACCAAGGCTCTTGTTCTCTTGCACCTATTTAGCCAATTTGGTTCTGTAGTAGTTACAGGCTGGAAAGCAAGCAGCTCTTCCTCTGTGAGATTTTTTTTTATGAGTGTAGCAGCTTCTGCTTCTAGGCCATTTTTTGGTCTTACTACACTCACTGCTGTAATTGTTATTTTTATGTACTTCCCCTGTAAAGTTCTTATGATTGAAGTAGACAATAAATCCTTAAATTATCAGTGTGATCATAAGCAAAAGGCTGAGTAGCTTTGGTTTTGTCCAGGACTTCCTGCTTCACAGGCAGCCTCAGTCTACCCAGACTTTGTCAGACAGCAGACTTGACTTCACCTCAGCCAAGAAGCAATTACAAAAGCCAGACCTCCCACCTTCTGTACCCCATAATGATCCTGGGATTATACTCCCAGAGGGATAAAGAATAAGTAAACTTCTAGTGGAGAGGATGGGATACAGAATTCTGGTGGTAGCAATTATGTGGACTTGTACCCCTCTTATCCTAAGATCTTGTCGATCATCATTAAATCAATCAATAAAATAAATAAATAAACTAATGAGTTTCTTGAATTCAGTTCCTCACATAGAATATTTCAAAGAGATGCCCTTATTCTGTTTGTCACAGAAAAATCTTTAAAAATTAAAGTTATCAAATAAATCAATAGTAATTTTTAATAATCTTTAATTTTTTAATCTTTATTTATTGGATAGATACAGCCAGAAATCAAGAGGGAAGGGGGTGATAAAGAAAGAGACAGAGAGACACCTGCCACACTGCTTCACCACTTGCAAAGCTTTCCCCCTGCAGGTGGTGGGGGGGCTCGAACTTGAGTCCTTGTATATCAGAATACCTGTGTCGACCAGGTGCACCACCACCCGATCCCCTACTAATGTTTTATATACCTTTTGCCTCCAGGGTTATTGCTGGGGCTCAAGGCCAGCTCTTGGAATCAACTGCTCCTGGAAGTCATTGTTCTTTCTTTCTTTCTCTCTTCTTATTTTAAATGACATTTAAAATTTTTTTTTATTTGTTATTGGATAGAAACAGAGAGAAACTGAGAGACAAGGGGGAGATAGAGAGGAAGAGAGACAGAGAGATGCCTGCAGACCTGCAGGTGTGGAGCTGCGGGCTCCAACTGGGATCCTAACCGAACTGGGATCCTAACCGGTCCTTGCCCGACTCTTTCTCTCTCTCTGCCTCTCTCTCTCTCTCTCTCTCTCCCTCCCTCCCTCTCCCTCTCCCTCTCCCTTGCTCTCTGTCTCTTTCTTTCTTTCTTTCTTTCTTTCTTTCTTTCTTTCTTTCTTTCTTTCTTTCTTTCTTTCTTTCTTTTTTCCTTCCTTCCTTCCTTCCTTTCTCTCTCTCTCTCTTTCTTTCTTTCTTTCTTTCTTTCTTTCTTTCTTTCTTTCTTTCTTTCTTTCTTTCTTTCTTTCTTGTTGTTGGATAGGACAGAGAAATTGAGAGAGGAGGGGAATATAGAGAGCGTGAGAGAGAGGAGACTCCCCACCACTGTAGGTGGGGAGCCAGGGGCTTGAACCAGGATTCTTTCATGGGTCCTTGCACTTCATTCTATATGTGCCTAACTCAGTGCATCGCCACCACCTGGCCCCATGTTTTATATAAAGTACATAAAAAGGAATTATTGAAGTCTTGACACCAAAAGTTTTGAAAAGCTATTGTTAAGTGGGAGTGGTGGCATACAGGACTTTTGTGGTAGGTGCAATGTGAAACTATTCCACTGCATTTTATAATCTTGTAAATAATTATTAAATCACTAGTAAAAATGCTAAAATATATATATTAAATGATATATTAGTGAAAACATTTAAATCCGTTCAATTGTGTGTCTTCCTTTGTGAATATAATGACTTAATTTTATTTGGTTCCATTCATTTAAAAATTACTATGGAAGGCGAAACACTCATAAAGACCAGTAGAGAGCTATAGAGATCAGAAATGCCATTGTGTAGGTAGTGATTTTCATTGACTGGGGTTTTATCAAAAGTTTCACTACTTCTAAATTATTTCTTATATTACTCGGTCTGTTTAATAACAATAAGTTAAAAAATATTTCATTCTTTTATATCTAGGTATCTGTATTTATATGATTTTGTTTTTCTGTTTCAGATATGTAATAATTTAGGTAACTGCCACTGTTTTCCTGACTATAGACCTCCAAATTGTGAATTCCAGATTGGCTCACCAGGGGGCAGCATTGATGATGGAAATGTTCAGAAAGCTGGTAAATATCAGTGAGCTACTTAAAGTGAAACTTTTATGAAACAATTGAGTAAATAGACTAGTAGATGGCATCTTTCATGATGAAGGGGCATGCAGTGGTGCACATTATGTTGTGCAAGGACCTAGGTTCAAGCCTTCGGTCCCCACCTACAGAAGGCAGGCTTTACTAGCTGTGAAGCAGTACTGCAGCTCTCTCTCTTTCTCTCTCTCTCTTTCTCCTTTTGCTTCCAGGGTTATTGCTGGGACTAGGTGCCTGCACTACATACGAATCCACTGCTCCCAGAGGCCATTTTCTTCATTTTGTCGTTGTTACTATTATTATTATTGTTGGATAGTACAGAGAGAAATCAAAAGATATGGGGAAGACAGAGAGAGGGAAAGAAAAATAGACACCCTCAGACCTGTTTCACTGCCTGTGAAGCGAACCGCCTGCAGGTGGGGAGCTGGGGGCTCGAACCCAGGATCCTTAGTCCAGTCCTTGAGCTTCGTGTCACACGCGCTTAACCCGCTGCACTACCACCCGGCCCCTCTCTCTCCCTTTCTAACTCCCTTTTACATCTCTTTTTTTCTCTATCAAATAAATTATTTAAAATAAATACATATGCATATAGATATGCACATGTATATACATAGAAATCACGATTGGAATAATTACAAGTCTTCTTGAATGGTAGCTTTAATTATTGTTTTAACATTAGCAGTAATTATTAGAATTAGTATTTTTTTTTACCAGACCACTGCTCATCTTTGGCTTATTGTGATGCTGGAGATTGAATTAGGGACCTAGGAGTTGCAGGCATAAACGTCTTTGCATAACCACGGCACTCCCTCTCCAGCCATATTCATTTACTTTTGAGAGAGGGAATACGCGTTTACACTTTTTTGTGTACTTTTCCCATGAATGAAGGATTGTGTCATTGATTCGGTCCTCAATTTATTATGTATTACCTTCACAATCACGTTATTATCTGGTAAGGCAATAAGATTTAAATCTGCATTTAGAAATTCTACTAAGTAGTGATATAGAGAGTAATCTTGGTAATGTTAGGATAAAAGTAAATTATATGGAAAGCAACAATGTTAACTGTTAGAATTTAAAGTTAACAAAGAGGGGTCAAGTAAAGACACACGTGGCTTAGTCCACATGTTACCACAAGCACAGAGAAAGCTTTGCAAGTGGTGAAGCAGTGTTGCAGGTCTCTCTCTCTCTCTATCTCCATCTCCTCCTTCCCTCTTGATTTCTGGCTGTCACTATCCAATAAAGATAATTAAAAATAAAGAAAGTTAACAAAGAGATGACAAGTAAGCTCCTGAATCATATTAGGTATTTGTGATTAACAACAAGCAAGTACACGATCAGTTCAATTTGGGAAATGGAGAATTTGTAACGATGATACCCAAATTTTCATAAAACAGAAAATGGAGCATGAAAATAAAGTCAGTCTGCTATCAGTTAAAATTAATTCATTATTGGGTAGGGCGGTAGTGCAGAGGGCTAAGTGCACGTGGCGTAAAGTTCAAGGACCAGGGTAAGGATTCTAGTTCAAGCCCTCGGCTCACCACCTGCAGAGGGGTCACTTCACAAGTGGTGCAGCAGGTGTGCATGCCTTACTCTCTTCCCCACCTACCCCTAGTCTCTCGATTACTCTATGTCCTATCAAACAATATCAATGGAAACAATAACAGTAACAACAAGAGTTGTAACAACAAGGGCAACAAAAATTTAAAAAATAAGTCATTATAAACTTAAGAGTAATTCACATGATAATCAGAAAAAAATATTTTTCAGTTATTGCTGTAGCTTTCCTATTTAAAAAGTGTGAATGTTTTATAACAGTTAAGTGCAAAAGTGATTAAGGAAACGAGGGACAAAAGAGCTGAAAACCTACTTCAGGAATCAGGAGACGGCTCCTAACATATAAAAGCGCATATTATAAATTATTTTATTTATAAAATATAATTTCATTTATAATAATTATAAAGTATTTTATATATAAAAGATAAAGAGCATGTGTTGCCACGTGTAAAGACTGGTTCAAACTCAGCCCACCACATGGGAGTACCTGCATGAGGAAGCTTCACAGGCAGCAAATCAGTGCTGTGGTGTCTTTCTTTTTTCTCCCTGCTTCAGTATACCTCATTCTTCCTGTCTTTCAAACGTGTTAGTCTAGAAAAACATACTTTAAAGTCTACTGCAACCTGTCACTGACACCATTAAACTATTAGCAATGAAATGCTATGGCGACCAGCATTGTTCACATCATCCACTACACCATAGCCCTTATCTTGAGTTTAATGAGATCACTTCCATTACCTATGTTATGTCTACCAGCAGAATAAAATAGACATGCTTATTTATATTAACGGTTATTAAGATTAGCTGTCTTGGGGGAATTAAGACCTAGCATGAATTGCAACACTATCAGTAACATTTTCCTTTCTTTTTTTTTTTTTTCAAAGATAATGACAGAGAGAGAGAGAGAGAGAGAGCACTGAAGTATTTTTTGTGTTGTTTTTTCAGTTCAGTGGGGGCCAGGCTTGAACCAGGGGTGTGCACATGGCAAAGCAGCACATTATATAAGTGAGTGATTTTTGAGGCCCCACAAACAAGTTCCTATGAAGCAACACTAACAGTTTTCTTAATAATTATGTAAACAAGTGTGACTTTTACAATCTTAACACTAATAGTCACCTAAGTAGACTTGATTTTTTTTTCCATTATGATTGCTCACTATGATTTATTTCAATGCTGGTAGAAGCTAACAGAACTCATTTTGTTTCCACAGTTGAATACACAGCAGTCCTATTTGTCCCACTGATTTAAAAGAACATGCCAACATTATCATAATATCTTCACTATAATATAATAATATCTAATATTCATGAGGCTTTGTCTCTGACATCACATTTTTTAAAAAGGCCACTTTCTGTTTACTTCTTATAAGATTAAACACTTTATCCATGATTGCAGTATGACTAACATAGCTCCAATGAATTATTTTTACTCTACTTCTAACACTTTCTCTGACAGATACCATCTGAAATGACTTTGACATAAACTTTGATATTATCAGCCACAATTCCTACTATATTTATTTAATCATTCATTCATTCATTCGTTTATTCATCTGCTTATCTTTGTGGATCTTAAACATTGTGCATATATTTTTTTTCCCCTCACCACTCTGGCTTGAGAGAAAAGTGTAGAAATGCTGCAATAGCAGAGCTTCCTCTGATGCTGTAACACCTGTGTGATGCCATAACTCAAATCAGGGCCATGTGCATGGCAAGACATGCATCCTACCTGCAACACGTATATAGCACTATGATTATATAAATAAATACACCTAAAAGACAAATAAAAAAAAAACCTTAGAGTCAAGTGGAGAGAGAGAACATAATGGTTATACAAAAAGTATCTGAGGCACTATTGGACCCAGGTTCCCAGAACAGTTCTCTGGTAAAAAAAACAAACAAAAAAAACCAACTCTATAACCAAGATACTAATTACTTTTGAGTTGTGATTCTAGTTTTTAAAAAAATTTTATAAGAGTTAGCAGTGTGTTAAAATCCTACTTATAATTTATAGGTATGCATGTGCATATGCATTGTATGATTGCAATGAGGAATATAAATTTATTTAAATATCCCATGAACACTAATTTCTGTTTACTCTTAGATACAGTTTTTACTAGAAGTTACAAAACACATCAGAATAACTGGCTTATACTGAGTTTCTATATTGCTCTGCCATTTTTAATAATTTTCACCATTATGCTCATAAAGCGAAATGAAATGAGAAAATCCTGCAACAGAGAGAATGCAGAATATGAAGGGTAAATATGACTTATACAAATATTGATGGGCCCTAATTATAGTAGTCATTAGCCATTCTCATAAATTCATGATTGCTTATTATAACATTTTATTTTTCCATATATGTTTTAAGATGTAATGGAAATGGCAAATGGCAGTTTTTGTATCTTTGCTTTCCAGTAGTTTGATGTAAGCATTTTGAGGCAGGTAAGTATGAAGCATTGTCATTTGCACCAAACATCATTCCTGAATCCATCATTTTTCAAGGATCTTCATTTCAGAATTATCAGCATGCCAGTTTGGCATTCCTATGGCGGCTGTCTGTCATTGGTCTCTGCATTTGAGAACTTCTTTGTAGGTTCTAGCAGAGAAGTGCAGTACCCTCCATCAAAGACCAGCCTGTTTCTTTTGGGGGAAGGTCACAGCTTTGGGAGGGACACACATGGAGCGGTGAGGGAGGAAGGGAACACCCTCCTAGTCATCCAGATCAGACTTAAGAGTTTGAAGTATATGTAATTAAAATAGGCAACTGTCTGCTTCCAAATAGTTTATGAATTTCTATTTTTTTCTCTCACTACAGTAATTCAGTCATTGTACCAGAAAGCTATGATGTGTACAAGTAATATATCAAGAACATCATCAACCAGTGGCTGGTTGCCAGAAGAGAACATGCTCTGTATCCCTTAAGTTACCCCCCACCCCTTAAGAATATATAAAATGTCAAATGATTGGAAAATAAAACCATATGTTGAAAACTAGGCTCTTGTTGATCTCTAGTGTACTGTGGACATCCCTGAGACTGAAACTGGAACCTTTGAGTGTTGAGGATGGCAACAGGCATACTCCATGCTCTCATGTTCTTGGATCACTGCACACAGACTTGAGGTCCTAGTGCTTGTGTTCCAGCAACTGAATGATGTTATGGTTCTACAAGAAACAAGGTAAACCACCCACCCAATGCATCATCTCTCACTAATACTTTGATGCATTGCTGGACTCCTCTTCAGCAGCCATTTTAAGTAAAGGACCCTGGTCTGCATGAAGCCTCCTTTTTAGCAATGTCTTTGGTGTGGAAGCATTAACTTCCTCACACCAATATTCCAGGTTACAATGGGGAGAACTTTTAGAGTTCCCTTGGAGTTGATTGTAATGTTTCTGTTGAGCCTGCCTGTTGTTGGGCTCAGAGCAGGTCTGGGACAGTAGTCATTCACCTGAGCCTACACTTAACAGGAAAGATCACCCATCTTCTGGGGAGGCAGGAGAAGGAGATTGCCTGACTGTTGTCCAAAGACCAACACTCCTTCACCTACTCAGGTTTGATAATAAATCACAAACCAAAAAGTATTTCTGCGAAGTAATAGAGTAATGCTTCCGTTTTTAGAGGAGACTGTTCCTGAAATTCTGCAAAGTATGATTTGCTGTGTATGTATTTATGTGTGTATAGACTTAAAAGTTCACAGAGTAAGATGATACTAAAGAGTAATCAAGTGAGGAATAAATTTGCTGATAAAGTTTGGGGAATGCATCTACATTTTTGTTATTTTTGTTCACTACAGTTATTCAAACTGTAGTGCCTGATGCTCTAGAAGGTTGGTACACGCCCCAATGATAAGGGTTTTTCAGAAACATAGACAAGTAATCATCCTTGGGGGAGGGGCGAGTGGTGGCACACCTGGTTGAGCACACGTTACACCAGGTTTGAGGGCCTAGTCCCTGCCTGCAGTGGGAAGGCTTCACAAGTGGTGAAGCAGTGTTGTACAGGTGTCTCTCCGTCTCCCTCTCTATCTCCCCCTTCCCTCTCAATTTTGCTGTGTCTATCCAGTAAATAAAGATTTAAAAAAAGGAATTAAGAAAAAAGAAATTATCCTTTGCATTATGTACATACTTTATTCAACTGAACTACACGACCTAAATCAATTCACATGTCATCAGTGAACCTGGGACTTCAGAGCCTCAGGCATGAAAGTCTTTTGCATAATCATTATGCCATCTCCTTATTTCCTTCTATTGTGAAAAAATCTAAAGGTTCTAGTGACTATTTTCCAGCAGTGATGGGAGCAATAATTGCCTATGATATGAGCTACCTACAGACATAGAAAAAATATCTGCACCGGGTACTCCTAATGAACAATTCATAAGAAGCAAGAGTCAGATAACTCTGTACATGATACTTTACAGCATTTTGGGGAACCCAGTGAATATAATGACTTTGGTTCCTTGCTCTTAACACTGCTGCTTAACATGGTGAGAGAAACAGACCAGCTGATTGGTTCAGACTTCTTTTGTTTTTCTTCTAATTCCTTTTTTTTTTTTAATTTATTGGGGAATTAATGTTTTACATTTGACAGTAAATACAATAGTTTGTACATGCATAACATGGTTCAAAGTTCTAGGTTAAGGATTGCATAACTTGTTTCTAGGCTTACTTGGAAGGTGACTCTTCAGGGCTAAAGTTGCTGAAAAGTAAAAGAAGAGGGGGCCAGGAGGAAGCGCACCAGGTTAAGAGCACATAGTATGAAGTGCAAGGATGGGCGCAAGAATCTTGGTTCAAGCCCCCAGCCTCCCCTCCTGCAGGGGTCACCTCACAAATGGTGAAGCAGGTCTGCAGGTGTCTATCTTTATCTCCCCCTTTCTGTCTTCCCCTCCTCTCTCCATTTCTCTCTGTCCTATCCAACAACAATGATAATATCAATAACAATAATGATAACCACAACAATGGTAAAAAGAAAGGAAGAAAGGAGAATGTTATCTTGTGATCATTTCAATTACAATTTTAATTGAAATCTTCATCTGACATGATGTCTACTATTAAAGTGAGAGATTAATTAAGAATAGGATCCTACAGATTCTGATAAGGATGTGTGGGAAGATGCTAATAAAACTGGGATCTTGCAGAGTATGGATTAAGCATAAAGTTTGTGAATTCTAATGAATCTTCTTTATAGAAGAGACCACCATACCCATAGCTAAGTAGTCTCCATACCCAAGTAGGAGTTAATTTTCCAACTTCAGTAATAATCTCTTTACCCATAGTGCTATCAGCAACACAGTCTATGGTGATACTAACATTTTCACTTAAATTTTAGGTGGTCAATTATGAGGAGCTACTAATAACTTCTTCTAGGATAATAGTGATGCAATACTGTGTGGATTATCTTTAGGACCAATTTAATATCACCACCTGCTTTGCTTCTAGATCAATCAATAGAGTCAAGACCAAGCATGTCTCCAAAAATCAGCTGACTCATAAAGAGGTAAACTATAGACTTTTAGTCGAGTTTTCTAATTATGCAAAATTCTGTTTTGGAATAGATGGTAATGGTGTTCGATAATAGTGAAAAGGAGATAGATGAGGGGACACACACACACACACACACACGCACACACATTGAGTAAACAGAGATTATACATTAATGTTACACGAGGTTTTAAAGTACAGTCTGTTTATTTGGTTGGGTGAAACATTAATGAGGTAATTACTCTTAAATATCAGTGCTAACTTTCACATATTTTAATGTAGAGGAAGAGATTCAAAGGATACTGTCATTATAAAATACTTATGCCCTCGCTTTAATGATAATTCTTTAGTCACTATTAGGCCACCCCATCAGCTGGCACCCTATTGGGGAAGTCTTAAGATTCCCAAACAGACATGATGTGCCTAGACCTCAAATAAATCCCTCTCTCCATTGTTATCGGTCATCTCTTATCAGGAACAACAAAAGAGGCCCCTTTGTGGGCCCCCCATAGGACCTTGCCCTCAACTTGGAACAACAGTGGTAGAGAATGTTTCATCCTCTGAAGGGAGGATGGACAACATACTCTATGCTACACCTTAGGAAGATGGGTCAGTATTAGGGCAGCTTGGAATGTTCCTACACATGACCACAGAATGTGAGCTCAGATCTAGAGGGATTCAGAGGCCACATAGGCTTCTAAGCAGAATTTTGGCCCCAGACCACATCAAATCGATGGAATTTATAGTCAATAATATTTATACCCCTTTCCCATATTAGGGAACTACTCTCTTCCCTGATCCAGCTTTCTGGTTCTTTTTTCAGCCATGAACATCATCTCCTCAGACAATAACTTGGATCCACCTGCATATCACATTTCAGGCTCAGGGAAAAAAAAAAAAGCTAGTATAGCCACAGGCTCTTTGGAATATAACTAAAATATGCCTACTAGCTATCTACAAAATGGAGACCCCCCCCAATTCTTCATCTGCACTATTCCAACCTTTAGGTCCATTATTGTTCAACAATTTGTTTGTCTTTGTATGTTAACTCTCTTTTCAGCCACAGGTTCCAGATGCTAGCGTGATGCCGACCAGACTTCCCTGGACAGAGGACCCCACCAATGTGTCCTGGAGCTCCACTTCCCCAAAGCCCCACCCTACTAGGGAAGCGGAGAGACAGGCTGGGAGTCAACCAGTCAACACCCATGTTCAGTGAGGAGGCAATTACAGAAGCCAGACCTTCCACCTTCTGCATCCCACAGTGACCTTGGGTCCATACTCCCAAAGGGCTAAAGAATAGGAAAGCTATCAGGGGAGGGGATGGGATACGGAGATCTGGTGGTAGGAATTGTGTGGAGTTGTACCCCTCTTATCCTATGGTTTTGTTAATGTCTCCTTTTTATAAATAAATAAATAAAAAACTTATGCCCTTATTTGTCCTGTGTAGAAGACATTTGTGATAATAGCCATGGATTACATTAAGATTATCTAGATGGTGACCCTGATTGTAGCTCTGTAGTTGTACCAAATGTGGATTCATTGCTTGAATAAATTAGCTCACTCTGGTTCCTGTTGTGCAATGATCTGACAAATCCATCTTCTCTATGCATGTATATAGACCCATATCCACAGTCCTAGGACCATTAGAATCAGCTGAGTTTCAGTTGATAAAGTCATCAGCACACCTTCAGTGGTCTAAGTAAAAAATGTATCAACTCTTCTGTTTAAAGTACAAATATGAACATTTTCTCTTCTACAGAGAAGCATACTTGTCTACTACTTTGATGGCATTCCTTAATGGACCTAGTAAGTAAAAAGCAATGATTACCCTAGACGTCTTGGTCCCAGAGGGAAGAATGCTTTCACCAGGAGATAAAATAAGGATTCATTGACCTGAAACTTAAAAGAGTGCCACTTTATTATTATTATTATTTCCTCCAGGGTTATTGCTGGTCTCGGTGCCTGCACCATGAATCCACCGCTCCTGGAGGCCATTTTTTTCCCCTTTTGTTGCCCTTGTTGTTGTAGCCTCGTTGTGGTTATTATTATTACCATTGTTGATGTTGTTCGTTGTTGTATAGGACAGAGAGAAATGGAGAGAGGAAGGGAAGACAGAGAGGGGGAGAGAAACACAGACACCTGCAGACCTGCTTCACTGCCTGTGAAGCGACTTCCCTGCAGGTGGGGACCGGGGGCTCGAACCAGGATCCTTACACGGGTCCTTGTGCTTTGTGCCACGTGCACTTAAACCACTGCGCCACCGTCCGATCCCCAAGAGCGCCACTTTTAAGGGGCCGGGTGGGTAGAGCACTGGGTTAAGCCCCATAGTGCAAAGTGCAAGGACCAGCTCTAGAATCTGGGTTCGAGACCCATCTGCAGAGGGGTCGCTTCACAAGCAATGAAGCATGTCTGTAGGTGTCTCTCCCGTCTTCCTCTCCTCTCTCAATTTCTCTCTATTTTATCAAACAGCAGCAACAGCAACAACAAAAACAAATGAAAAATGGATGGCCTCCAGGAGCAGTGAATTCATATTGCAGGAACCAAGCCTCAGCAATAACCCTGGAGGCAAAAAAAAGAGTGCCACTTTGGACTACTTATGTCTCTGAATCAACAAGTGAAAAAGTAGTTTGGTGTTGGTTGGGGTAATAAATTTAGATTAGAAAGGAGGAAATTGGACTACTATTCAATAGTTGAGGTAGAATATGTCTGAAATGTATAATATCCCTCAGGGTGGCTCTTAACATTGTCATGCCCTGTAATTAAGAGGACTGGACCATCACAATAACCCAAGTCAGTGTAACTACTGTTTCTGAGCCTTCATAAATGAAGGTATGAGTCATCAATTCATGTCAGGTAGTCACATTAAGTCAAATGGAATACAGACTGAGTAGTAATAGTAGTAGGTGGATGTGACCACATGACCAGTAATAAAAATGAGCACTGGTGATGTCATGGATATTTATACTTTATTATTATTTTTTACTGCATTTGAATAAATATTTACCTACATTCAGAACATATCTTTTTTTTCAATCTTTATTACTACAACATAAAAGCATACAGCAACAATTTAAAATATAACAGTGGTCTTTAACTATTACATTTTTTATCTCATGCCTAATGATTAATAGGACTAGTATTTATTAACAATATCTATATACTTAGAAAATAAGAAATTTGTAATCATGAATATATAAAAATGAATTTTTAATTCCAGGCATTAAGGCAATGCGTGTGTTGTTCTTCTATTTCATTTTCCTGCCCATTAAATGTTACCTAAAAAAAAAAAATTAACACGGGAAAATCAAGAGCAAAGCCAATCAAGTCAAAGAAAGGATGGCTAATTTTAAATACACCTTCATTGTACCATTATCATGAAGAGGGTCCTATTATGCACATTTCCAGTAATCAGCATTTTAATATGCAAATGCTTAAGTCAGTAACCATCTTGAAATTTAGAAAGATAACAGTGACAAAAAATTAATTGGAAATTGAAATGTCTAAGATAAAATTGCAATAACAAAAATACTCCATTTAGTTTTTTTATCCAACTGAATAATTAGTATTACTCAATATGTACTTAAATTATTTGTATTTATCAAGCCCATTAAATTTTCTTTGTTCTCTTTCTCTCCCTTTCAACCTTAAACTACTTCACATTCATGTGTCAATAACATGTGTCATTAATCTCATCAATAAAGTAAAAGTAATTAGATATTTTATACTCACTATGGTTGGATGTGATTGAGGTAGTCTCCATTTTTTCAGGCTAATGTTTGGACTCACTTTCACTTTCAAGTTGCCTATATATTTCAACATAAATATAGTCACTAAAATAGCATTATTTTCAAGATTGCATTATACAACTCTGTACTATCTATCAGTATTGAAGCAGTTCTGACTTTTAAGATGAAATCTGCTTGTTGTCACTATTGAAGAATTATGTTACCATGTTTTTAATGTTAGGTAAGACTAACAGGACAATTTCCACAGTATATGTAGACCTGAAAATAAATTCAGATCATTTTCATTATCAGTTTTAAGCATTTTGTCATTCATTTTTCTATTCTGTTTATTTTAATTTTACCTTTTACCCCCAAAGATATTTGATGGTAAGTTTAACAGTTGCTATCAAGTCATAAGAAAATCATTCTTAGTATTAACTGAATTATGCTATCTTATTTGACACATGTTATTTTAGCAATTTTAGACTTACTTTCAAAATATCTCCATAAATTATCTGCCTCTTTATTTCATATTGTCTTACTGTTTTTTTATTAAAGAATAATATTAAGTAAAATTAGGGACATACTATGTAAGCTCCAAGGTAGAAATGACATTTTTTGTTTTTGCCTCCAGGGTTCTCACTGGGGTCAGTGCCTACATCCTGCATCCACAACTCCTGTGGCTACCTTTTTTTTTTTGACAGGAAAGAGAGAAATTGAGAGAGGAAGAGGGGAAGATAGGGTGAGAGACACATGGAGACCTGCTTTACCGCTTGTAAAGCGACTACCCTGCAGGTGGAGAACCAGGGGCTCAAACCTGGATCCTTATTCTTTGTACTATGTGCATTTAACACAGTGTGCCACTGATAGGCCCCAGAAATGACTTTATAAAGTCATTTATGACAACTTCCTTGAAAAGAAGTCAATATTAATATTAATTTAAACTGTGGAATGAATCATGTTTCAGTTTTTTTAATTAATGTTTGAGATAAAAATTTGTGTTGTTTTTCTCTAAAAGTTAGCCATGACTATTATCTAATACTTATTTTGATGTGGTGTAGGGGCCTCACACATGCATGCTTTTTCTATTCCTAGTCAGACTTTGTCTTCCTTTTTATGAAAGGAAGAGAACAACAGAGATAGAGAGCCAGCTACAGCACAGCTCCAGAGCTTCTCCTAGTGCTATAACACTTCCATGAGGTACTAGGGCTTATATCTGGGAACACAAATGGAAAGGCATATGCCTTACCAGGGGAGATATCAATTCACTCAAATATTAATTTTTTTCTATTCTACATCAGACTGCCTGCCTAGCTCTCTATTTAAATGACTGAAAATCTAACACCTTCTTGGATTTCCATGCTACATTTTAACAAAATAGCAGAAGAAAAAGCCATAGAAGGCAATAGAAAAGTATTAACTAAAAATAAGTCTATTTACCCAAGTTCTACTTGTATAAGATCAGAATATTTAATGTTGAAAAAAATATGATTTATGTATTGAATTCCCAAATAGGAACAAAATTAAAGGTAAATTACTACTACTAGTTTCATCACTATGCTGTTATTATTTACATTTACTTGGTATGGTAACAATATTTTAAAGTAACATGTCTTAAAGTCATATACTCATCGCTTGAATATTCCTCAGTTTTCCTTTTTTTCCTTTGGTAATATACTCTCGCCAAATTAGCAATCAGTAAACATAGAATAATAAAAAATGGAATGAGTAAGAAAAATGGCCATCTGGTAGGTTTGGAATGGTAAATATTTTCAATGAAGCTTTTACCTAGGAGGAAAAAAAGTTATTTGAAAGCACTTGCCAGGAATATGGCAAATATTCCTGTATTTTCTTACGCATCTTAAAACAAAAACTTAAAACTATTTTTTTTTTTTTGCCTCTAAACTTATCGCTGGGGCTTGTTGCCTGCACTATGAATCCACTGCTCTTGGATGCCATTTTTCCCATTTTATTGCCTTTGCTGTTGTAATATATTTTTTAATTTTTTTATTGATTTTGAATAGAGACAGAGAGAAATTGTGAGCGGAGGGGATATAGTGCAGAAGAGAGACAGACACCTGCAGACCAGCTTCACCACTTGTGAAGCTTTCCCCCTGCAGGTGGGGCCAGGGTTTTGAACCCAGATCCTTGTGCACTGTAATGTGTGCGCTTAACCAGGTGCGCCACCGCCTGGCCCCCGTTGCTGTAATATTTTAATCAACATATTTTCATGTGGAGAAGCTGACAGTCTAAATATTCAAAGGCCTTTTGCAGCTCTTATACAAATAGACCTATTCTTTTTACTCCACCTGAATGCTGACTATATGGCCCAAGCAAAAATTACTGAAGTCATGGGCCCCTTGGAACTTCTTTGCTTCCTAGACTTCCTAACTTCTTTCCACACACAAAGACCCTTAGATTCATTTGCTCTGTTCTTACCTTTGGGTCGCTGTTTATTAAACAATTTGCCCTGCTTTATACATTAGTGCCTTTCATCTACCAAGCTGTGGATGCTACATTATACCATACTGACTTCCCTGGGCAGATGACCTCACCAGTGTGTCCTGGAACCTCACATCTCCAGAACCCCACCCTAGTAGGGAAAGATAGAAATAGGTGTGGGGTGAGGGGTTGGTGTATGGATTGACCTGCCAATGTCCATGTTCAACAAAGAAGCAATTACAGAAATCAGACCTTCTACCTTCTGCATCTGAAAGAGAATTTTTTTTGTCCATACTCCAGATAAAGAATGGGGAAGATACCAACGGAGGGAATGGGACATAGAAGTCTAGTGGTGGGAACTCTATGGAATTGTACCCTTGTTATCTTAGAATCTTGTTAATCATTATTAAATCACTAATAAAAGTTAAAAGTTAAAATACATTTCAACGTGAAAAAAAATCCCTGTCTCAAGATATGTCTATATCTATTGCTATAAAACATGTTGTTATGTAATATTTTGTTAAGGATCTCAACTGGATTTCATATCAGGGTTATGTTTTACTCATAAAATCTTTTCTACTATTGGTCTTGCTTTAAAAAATATTTCTCAGTTTTTTGGGGCAGGAGTTGGTGTACCTAGTTGAGCGCCTGTGTTATAAAGTGCGAGGACCCAGATTCGAGGCCCTGGTCCCCACCTGCAGGGGGAAAGCTTTGCAAGTGGTAAAGTAGTGTTGCAGGTATCTCTCTCTATCCCTCTCTAATCCCTTCTGCCCTCTCAATTTCTGGCTGTCATTATCTGATAAATAAAGATAATAAAAATTCTCAGTTGCAAAATATGTAAAACCATAAACCTGATGTATTCTATTGTATATTTTATTGGCAAAGATTTATTTACTTATTTACTTTTAAGAATCCACTGCCACTCCAGGCAGCCATTTTTTCCCCAGTCTTTTTCCATTCTATTTTATTTTACACGATAAACTCTCATTAGGAGGAAGAGAAAGACAGACACCTGCAGACCTGCTTCACTACTATTGAAGTGTGAGGAGGAGGATCTAAGACCAGGGTCCTTGTGCACGGTGATATGTGTGCTTAACACGGTGTGCCACTTACCAGCTCCCTACTGGCAGAGATTTTTAAAAAATCATAAACATTCCATTTTTTATTATTCTATGTGTACTGTTTGCTAATTTGGCAAGAGTATATTACCAAAAAAAAAAAAAGGAAAAATGAGGAAAAATGAACCAGGACAAGAGTCCAGCTCAAAGTACTTCCAAGTTTGAAGCACAAAATAATGAGGTCAACATCCAAACACTAGTTACGGAAATAATCACAGGAGTGAGTAAAGAGTTTGAAAGAATTGTCATCAGAAATGCAGAAACAACAAGTGAGACCCAGGAAGAAAACAATAATTATCTCAATAAATGTCAATGGCCTGAATTCACCTAATAAAAGGCACAGAGTAGGAAGATCGATTAGAAAACACAACCTAACAATATGCTGTCCACAGAAAACCCACCTAACTCCACAAGAAAAACACAAACTCAAAGTGAAAGGATGGAAAATTATCATACAAGCTAATGGCCCACAAAAAAGGGCAGGAACAGCTATTCTCATATCTGACACAATAGACTTTAAAATAAATAAAATTTAAAAAGATAGGGATGGACACAACTTAATGCTCAGAGGATCATTCAATCAAGAAGACTTAACAATTAACATCTATGCACCCAATGAGAAGCCATCTAAATATATCAGACATCTACTGAGAGAACTACAGCAATATATTAACAACAACACAGTCACAGTAGGGAACTTCAACACCCCACTCTCTCAACTTGACAGGTCATCCAGGCAGAAAATCAATAAAGACATGAGGGAGCTAAATGAGGAGATGATAAACTAGAACTATTGGACATTTTCAGAGTCATACATCCCAAGAAACTGGAATACACATTCTACTCAAGTCCACATGCATCATTCTCAAGGAAAGACCATATGTTAGGCCACAAAGACAGCACCAGCAAATTCAAGAGCATTGAAATCATCCCAAGCATCTTCTCAGACCACAGTGGAATTAACCTAACACTTAACAATCAACAAAATATTAGTAAGAGTCCCAAAATGTGGAAGCTCAGCAGTACACTCCTTAAAAACTACTGGGTCAAAGAGGAAATAAAGGAACAAATCAAAATGTTTCGAGAGTTCAATGAAAATGAAGACATAAGCTATCAAAATATTTGGGACACAGCTAAGGCAGTACTGACAGGGAAGTTCATAGTCATACAAGCACACATTAGGAAACAAGAAAAAACACAAATAAACAGCTTGATTGCACAGCTTAAAGACCAAGAAAAAGAAGAAGAAAGGAAGCCTAAAGCAACAAGAAGGACAGAAATCACTAAAGTTAGGGCAGAAATCAATAACATTGAAATTAAGAAAACCATACACAAGATCAATGAAAGTAATTGTTGGTTCTTCAAAGAAGTGAATAAAATCGACAAACCTTTAGCCAGACTCACAAAACAAAAAAGGGAGAAGATCCAAATAAATTGGATCATAAATGAAAAAGGAAATATCACAACAGACACCTCAGAGATTCAACACATTATGCGAGGCTTCTATGAACAACTATATGCCACCAAGCTAGAGAACCTGGAATGAATGGAATTATGTTAAGTCAGCTAAGTCAGAAAGATAAAGATTAGTATGGGATGTTCCCACTCATCAACAGAAGTTGAGAAAGAAGAACAGAAAGGGAGAGTAAAAGCAGGACCTGATTAAATCAAGAGCAGGGCACCAATGTAAAAACACTGTGGTGAAGGGGAGGGTGGCCATTGGGCTTCCCGGCATGGTTGGGGGTAGAGTGGGGTGGGGGAGTGAGGGGTGGGGGGTAAGGTAGGGGGATGGGGGTGGGAGGTGGAGGGGGTGGGGGTGGGATGGCATACAGCCTTTTGGTGGTGGGAATGGTGTTTATGTACAATCCTTAAAGTGTAAACATATAAACCACTGTTTAATTAATATGAGAGACGAAAAATTGATCATATGTCTAGAACTTCTTAAAACATAGACTGAGTCTTTTTAATACATAGGCTGTCTTTGATATGTTGTGTCTCCCAAAAGCCTAAACCAGGGAGAACAGATGCAACCGACAGCAGAGCTATATACAAGATGCTGGGAATTATACCCCAAACCTTAAAAAAGGGACTCTCCAAAGTTAACCCTATCACCAAATAATGTGACGATAACAATAACTATCCATTGTCTTCTTGAACCCTAAGACAACAGGAACCTCACATTTCCACTATAGAGCCTATGTTTTCCCCAGTCCTGAAACCTTAGGGTGGGGCCCATTTTTCTGCATGTTGCTCTCAATTCAAATCAAATAATATTGCATCCGCGGATAGCAACCTAATCAACGCAACAAGTGTCACCACAGCATGCTTCACTTCAGACTGTGTTCAGAGACTTCAGGTGTGGAATGACAACCCTTCAGCTTCATCACTCAGGTGAGACCTTTCCTTTCATAGTATTCTCTAATTCCATTCTAGGTGGTCCACTCCCCAATAAAGTCCCCAAACCTAGATATAGTCCAGGTCCCCTAAGACAGAGCATAGGTTCACATGTGCCCATAAATTAGGGGAAAATATATACCTGAAAGCAGAAGTACACTAGAGCATGCAGGGAATACCACCCAACACTTCATCTGCACTATTTCAGTCTTTAGGTCCATGATTGTTCAACAATTTGTTTGGCTTTGTATGTTAACTCTCTTTTCAGCCACCAGGTTCTGGATGCCAGCAAAATGCTGACAAGACTTCCCTGGACAGATGACGACCCCATCAATGTGTACTGGAGCTTCACTTCCTCAGAGCCCCACCCTACTAAGAAAAGAGAGAGGCAGGCTGGGAGTATGGATCGACCAGTCAAAGCCCATGTTCAGTGCAGAAGCAATTACAGAAGCCAGACCTTCCACCCTTTGCAACCCACAACGACCCTGGATCCATACTCCCAGAGAGATAGAGAATGGGAAGGCTATCAGGGGAGGGGGTGGGATATGGAGATCGGGTTATGGGAATTGTGAGGAACTGTACCCCCTTATTCTATGGTTTTGTTAATGTCTCCTTTCTTAAATAAAAAAAAAAGACATCTTCAATGGACGAATCCAATTACAAAGGAGACTAAGGCAAGCATAAACCTGTGGGACTACATCAAATTAAAAAGCTTCTGCACAGCAAAAGAAAGCACTATCCAAACCAAGAGACTTCTCACAGAATGGGAGAAGATCTTTACATGCCATACATCAGACAAGAAGAAAATAACCAGAATATATAAAGAGCTTGCCAAACTCAGCCATAAGAAAACAAATAACCCCATTCAAAAATGGGGAGAGGACATGGACAGAATATTCACCACAGAAGAGATCCAAAAGGCTGAGAAACACATGAAAAAATGCTCCAAGTCTCTTATTGTCAGAGAAATGCAAATAAAGACAACAATGAGATATCATTTCACTCCTGTGAGAATGTCAGACATCAGAAAAGGGAACAGCAGCAAATGCTGGAGAGGGTGTGGGGTCAAACCTCCTACACTGCTGGTAGGAATGTCAATTGGTCCAACCTCTGTGGAGAACAGTCTGGAGAACTCTCAGGCTAGAATGGACCTACCCTATGATCCTGCAATTCCTCTCCTGGGGATATATCCTAAAAAACCCAACACATCCATCCATAAAGATCTGTGTACACATACGTTCTTGGCAGCACAATTTGTAATAGCCAAAACCTGGAAGCAACCCAGGTATCCAATAACAGATGAGTGGCTGAGCAAGCTGTGGTATATATACACAATGGAATACTACTGAGCTCTTTCAGCTGATCTTGGGTGGACCTTGAAAAATTCATGTTAAGTGAAATAAGTCAGAAACAGAAGGATAAATATGGGATGATCTCACTCTCAGGCAGAAGTTGAAAAACAAGATCAGAAAAGAAAACAAAAGTAGAACCTGAACTGGAATTGGTAATTGCACCAAAGTAACAGACTCTGGGGTGGGTGGGTGGGGGGAGAATACAGGCCCAAAAAAGATGACAGAAGACCTAGTGGGGGTTGTATTGTTATACAGAAAACTGGGAAATGTTATGCATGTATAAACTATTGTATTTACTGTCGAATGTAGAACATTAATTTCCCAATAAAAAATTAGTTTGTTACAAGATTATAAGATTACACTGTATAGCTCCCCAAGACACCCTCCACCAAATTTCTGTAACCCCAGCCTCTCATCTATGGAAGATAACCAACATAAGTCTAACATGTCTTACAAGTATATTATTTGCTTCTGTTTTGTTTTGATTTTTCTTTTTTCTTTTGGATAGTTCATGTAGAGCAGATCTGTAAATTCCACGTATAAGTGAAAACATCTAGTAGTTGTCTTTCATGTCTTATGTCACTTAGCATTATCACTTCCAGTTCTATCCATTTCGTTGCAAAACTTTTGCACATTTTCTTGACCAATCATATCCCAAAACATTTGCACATTTTCTTGACCAATCATATCCCAAAACATTTGCACATTTTCTTGACCAATCATATCCCAAAACATTTGCACATTTTCTTGACCAATCATATCATGATTTTCATTCTAATTCTAGTAAAGAGTCATCTTTCTCCTCACTGGTGAAATGGCAAGTGTGCACATGAATAGAAGCAATCAATAGTAATGACATTTTTGATAAATTACTTCAAGCTCATTATTATTCTAAAAATGGAAATACTGTTATAGTGCATTAAAAATGCTACATGTTTTAACTGTCTGACTTTAGATATAATAATTCAAATAAACAGTAAGAATACTGTGAAGGTTAAGAATTAGCTCTTGTTTGAAATGTGAAAACCTGCATTAATAATCTGTAAATCTAAATTTTATATAAAAGGAATCTAGCCCTAAGCTATATGGTGTCATTGCTGACTTACTCTAACATAAATATAGGTTTGAATAACAATAATAAATTAAGAGGAAATACATTACATAATGCCCTTGATCTCTTTTTAAAAATATTTATTTCCTTTCATTACCCTTGTTGTTTTATTGTTGTAGTTATTGATGTCGGTGCTGTTGGATAAGACAGAGAGAAATGAAGAGAGGAGGACCAAGAAGGGGAGAGAAAGACACCTGTAGACCTACTTCACGGCCTGTGAAGCGACTCCCCTGTAGGTGGGGAGCTGGGTGTCTACTTACACTGGTCCTTGTGCTTTGCACCATGTGCTCTTAACCCGCTGCACTACCACCTGACTCCCCTCCCTTGATCTCTTATACCCTATTTATATTTGGTCAGAAGGAGTGACTGGATAAAACATGGAAGTACTATAGTTATGGTATTTATAATTTTGTTTAAAATTCGTTTCATTGGGGAAGGGTTTACAGTACATATTTTTAACATATGGGTACAATTTCTTTTCTTTCTTTTTAAAAAATATTTATTTATTCCCTTTTGTTGCCCTTTCTTTATTTCATTCATTCATTCATTCATTCATTCATTCATTCATTCATTCATTTTTTTTTCACCAGAGTACTGTTAAATTCTGGCTTATGGTTGTGCCAAAGATTGAATCTGATAACCATATGCTATCTACCCCCACCCAAAGGTACAATTTCTCATCTCCTCCAGCGTCCCCTATACTGACTGTAAGTTTTATTCTTCGCTTTATGTAAGCAATGTTTCTACTTGTGATCTATTTTTTTCCCTGTAGCTGTAAACATAACAGTATATCATGTAGTATGATTTAGAATCTGACCACCACTTTTTGTTTGCCCTCCAATGCTAAGAAGTCACAGTTATGGGTGAGAGAGATAGCATTATAGTTATGCAAACATACTCTAATGCTTGAGGCTCCAAGAACCTAGGTTCAGTCCTATGCCACCATAAACCAGAGCTGAGAAGTGCTCTTGTAAAAACAAACAAAAAACCCTAAGAAATTGCAATTGATATGTTCTTAAATCTCTATGTTACCTCACCATTCCTTAGCTGGATTTTATCTCTGCCTCTGCCATATGTTATCTGCTGATATTAAATTTCTTTTGTATAAAAATATAAAGTGGTGGGAGCAGGTGGCGCAAAACATAAGGATTCCGGTTGGAGCTCCCCACTCTTCACCTGCAGGGGAGTCGCTTCACAGGTGGTGAAGCAGGTCTGCAGGTGTCTATCTTTCCCCCTCTCTGTCTTCTCCTCTCTCCATTATTCTCTGTCCTATCCAACAATGACGACATCAATAACAACTACAATAAAACAACAAGGGCAACAAAAAGGAATAATAAATATTAAATAATTGAGAGTTGGGTGGGTTAAGTGTAGGTGGCACAAAGCACAAAGACTGCGTTTTGGAGCCGGGTGCTCCCAACCTGCAGGGGAGTGGCTTCACAGGCGGTGAAGCAGGTCTGCAGGTGTCGGTCTTTCTCTCCTCCTCTCTGTCTTCTCTTTCCTCTCTCCATTTCTCTCTGCCGTATCCAACAACGGCAATGACAATGAAACAAGGACAACAAAAGGGAATAAATAAATAAATATTATATATATATATATATATTTTCTCTCTGGATCCTTGCTGACATAATTTATATCGAATGAAGTAACTTTTTAAAAAGATATTTTATTTATTATTGGATAGAGGCAGAGAGAAATTGAGAGTGAGGAGGAGATAGGGAGAGAGACAAAGAGACAACTGCAGCACTGCTTTGTGATGCTTTTCCCCTGCAAGTGGGGATCAGGGGCTTGAACCTGTGTCCTTGTGCAAGGTAATGTGAGCACTTAACCAAGTGCACTAGCACCTGGTCCCACAAATGCACTAACTTTGTTAGATTATTGGAATTCGTGATTTAAGGAAAATGATATATATTTATGTTATCCAGGTCCTTGCGTAACACAATATCCTTCAGTATTGGTTGGAATTATTTTGTCAACACCATGACATGTTACCTGAAATAACACCATATCTGGACTTGCTGTTTATGTTACCTTTGTTATATAATGTTTTCTGCAATTAATCATAAATTAAACAGTATCACATTGTCAACGATCTGATGCTCAAATAGAAATCATTTAAGTATAAGAATGAGTTGTATAAGAATGAATTATGTGGTTTATTATTAAAATAGCATACTCATATTTAATAAATTTAAATCTTACATCAACTATACTTTAACTGGTTACTCATACTTACTAGTGGGTGTGACTTTATCAGGTAAATGATTGCCACTGTCAATACTCCCACCAGGTGAAGCAATGTCCTTGTCTTTACATTCTGGTGGTAAATATTCTGGATAACAGTGACAGTGAGCTAACTCATTACATACCTGAAAACAGAACAGGTATTGCCTTAGAGCACAAATAACTATAATTATTTGAGCTCAAGGAAAAAAAATTTAACTCATGAATCTAAAGGCTAGAATATTGCAGGTGAAGATTTGGAGGGTATCTGTTTTTTAGATAGTTAGTAGTCCTATTTCAATTATATTCCAAAGGGCCCATGACTATACTACTTTCCCCAAGCCTGACATCTGATATGCAGGTGGATGCCATTTTTTTTCTGGGAAGGTGATTTCATGGCTGGAAAAAGGACCAGAAAGGTGGATCAGGGAAGAGAGTAGCTCCCAAATATGGGAAAGCTGTATAGATAGTTTACTGTAAATCTCATCGATTTGATATGATCTGGGCCCATATTCAGCTTGGGAGCATATGTGACCTCTGTATCCCTGTAGATCTGAATTCATATTATGTGGTTATGAGTAGGAATGTTCCAAGCTGCCCCAATTTCAGGACCCATCTTCCTCAGGTGTAGCACAGAGTATATTGTCCAGCCTCCCTTCGGAGAATGAAACATTCTCTGCCGTTTTTGATCCATGTTGAGGGCAAGGTCTTATGGGTTCCCACAAAGGGTTCTATTGTGTTGTTCCTGATAGAGATGATGAGTAACAATGGAAAGAGTGATTTATTTGAGGTCTAGACCTATAATGTCTGTTTGGGAATCTCAGTAGTCCTTCACTAGGGCTCCAGCTTATGGGATGGCCTGATAGTGACTAAAGGGTCATTGCTAAAGAATTTTCAATTAAGGTTAAGTCCTATATTCTTGTATGATGTGTGTGTGTGTGTGTGTGTGTGTGTGTGTGTGTGTGTCTGTCTTTCCTAGGATCTTATTCAGTGATTTACAGTCTAGACTCATAGCACTAGTACTTACACCATTGGTGTTGCACTTGCTTTGATGACAGCTATAATCCAAAGATGAAGCATCCACACATTTCTGATTAACACAAATCTAAAGAGGAAATAAGTCAATAAGTCAAAGTAAGTTAACTGAAATACTATGTATATTTGACATTTAATTCAATTTAGTCTATATCATGCTGACTTGGGAGATGTTTGTTTAACAAGAAATTTTAATATACTGGTAATAAATTTTTTTTATTGTTTTCAGGATTGCATGGATGTGAATCTTCTGGTTAGAGTAACTAAAACTTGAGAGTAAGCATCTTTCCTGGTTATACTGGGGTAGGAGATTCACATGTGATACAAATAAATAAAAGATAAATGTTATGTTTATTACTACAATGAAACAATACTTGAATGAAAGTGTAAAATACAAGGGATTTATTTAAGGATTTTTTTTCCTTGCCATCAGCTGGGGCTTGATGCCTACATGATGAATTCACCACTCCTAATCATCAAGATGATGACCATCCCTCCCTTTCTGCCCCTATATTTTCTATTTTATAGGACAGAAAGAAATGGAGAGGGTAAGGTAAGGTAAGCAGGGTGAGAGAATGGGAGACACCCACAGCACTGTTTCACTGCTCATGAAAATTTCCCCCATGCAGGTGAAGAACCAGGGCTTGAACTCATATCCTTGCATGTGGTAGCTTATGAGCTTGAACTTGTATGAAACACACATACATATATATTTTGATAGAGCCAGAGGCTGGGGGGGGAAGAGAGAGAGAGAGAGAGAGAAAGAGAGAGAGAGAGAGAGAGAGAGAGAGAGAGAAAGAAGAGAAGAGAAGAGAAGAGAAGAGAAGAGAAGAGAAGAGAAGAGAAGAGAAGAGAAGAGGAGAGAGACCACAACAGCCAAGTTTCTCTTTTAATGCAGTGGGAGTCAGGCTTGAACCTGGGTTGTGTACATGACAGAGCAGCACACTATCCAAGTGAGCTATTTTAGTAGTCTCAGAAGACAGTATTTGTTGATATAGATGTCAAATGAACTTTGTTAAAAAGTAAATAAAAGACAATGTATCTTATTTAATAAAGACATTTAAATTGGTTCTACATTTGAAAGACAGTATGAAACTTCTGAGAATTATTAACGTTGGGAATCTCACAGAATGCCAGACATTAAAGCTAAAGGATAAAATGGCTGAACTAAAATAAAAGTAATAAATAATAATACAATACAGAAGGACTAAATATCGTACTAGTAGAGACCAAATATCTAATCAGTAAATCCAAAGATTAGGCAGAGAAAACTATCCACAAAATAGAAGCAAAAATGACAATAAGATAAGAAATTTATGGAGCAGATATATTCATAACATAGATGTTTAAGAAGAAGAAAGTGGGAGATATTTTGAGTAAATAATATCCAAGAAATTCATCAAACCAAGAGAAAAAGAATAATTGTTCTCAGTTATTGGCCTGACCATTGGATTTATTTTCATTAAGTCAAATAAAAATTTGTAGAAACCTGATTTTGTTAGGGTTAGTCATGACGATTGTGGCCATGTTTGAGAGTGGCCATCAAGCACAGGAATAATACCTTCTTCATGACTTTGCTGTTTATTGGCAACAAATATCCAGATTGAGTGATGAAGCACTGTCAGCTTTGAAATTTGCTATACCAACCAACCTCTGTATTGTCAGTTTTGTGACTGCAGGCCTGGTGTGTAAATATCTCATGTTTCTGCCAGAATTTATGAAAAGCCTGATAATTGTGTTTTGCTAATGCTTCCTTGGATATGTATGTATCCATTAGGTCATCTCAATTTTGTTCTACATTATCTACCACACACTGAAAATATTTCATTTAATTCTCCCTAAGGCACAAATATAAAGTCCAAATAAAATGGTTGTTCACCTATACGATCTTCTTCCTCTTGTCTCCTTTTCTTACTCCTTCTCTTTTTCTCCTTCCTTCCCTCTTTCCCTCCTTCTCTTTCCTCTCTCTCTCTCTCTCTCTCTCTCTCTCATCAGCTCTGGTGGCTATGGTGGTGCATGGACTTGAAACTGGAGCCTCAAACATGAAAGCCTTTTGTATAACCATTATGTTATCTCCCCTACTACAGGTTTTGCTCTAATTGTCATATACTCACAAAGCAGTAATAAGTGTCAGAAGAAGAAAATACTATTTCTCACCAAAGTGAACATGAAAATGTCACCACTTTTACTTGTATTTAATTTTTTTAAGTCCTTATTTATTTATCTTGATAGAGACAGCCAGAAATTGAGAGGTAGGGGGATACAGAGAGGGAGAGAAACAATGAGACACCTGCAGACTTGCTTCACCACTTGTGAAGCTTTCCCTCTACAGGTTGGGGACCAGGGGCTTGAACCTGGGTCCTTTCATATTATAACATGTACACTCAACCAGGTGTGCCACTACCTGGCCCCTACTTATATTTTTGATAGAAGCATCAAATCAAATTCAAATTTGCAAACTCAAGATGCATAGTGCATGCTCAGTGTAGGGTTAAAGTCAGATTTATTCCTTGTGTGTACTGTAAATATCCGAATTAACTGTGTTTATACTGTCTTGATGGCATCATAATGATTGAATAAGTACTGGTTCTTACATATAACATACTTTAGCACGTAGTGGTGCACTTGGTAAAGGATACAAAAATTCCTTGCATAAAGACCTAGGCTCAAGATGCTGATATGCACGTATGGAAGTTAGTTTTATGAGAAGTGAAACAGTTTGAAAAGAATATCTTATTTATCTATCTTATCTATCTACCTATAATCTATTTATTTATCTGTATATCATATATATAGCTATATATTCATCTATCAATTAGAAAGAGAGAGAAAAACAGAGAGATAGAAACAGAAAAAAAAAGATAAATCAGAAAGGGGTGAGGGAGAGATTCCTGGGATAAAAAAGCTGTACTCAGGAATGGTTGGTACCAAACTGGGAGTTCGGAAGCTGATGTGCACTACTTCTGGGTCTGAGTTAAGCAATTTGTTAAAGGAAAGAAAGAAAGGGAGAAAGAGAGAAAGAAAGAAAGAAAAAGAAAATCATCTAAGCTATATGTGAGTACAGATATATGTGGCTTGTGGGCATAAAAGGAGTGAGGGAAAGATTCTCAGGATAAAAAAGCAGTGCCCAGGGACCACAGGCAGCAACTTGGGACATTTGCAGCTTAGACTTGCCATATCTGGGTCCAAGTATGAGGGACAAAAAACAGTTAGAAGGAAAAAAAAAATACCTAAAAACTCAACAATTTACAACTATGACATCTTAAGATTCTTTCTTTTCTTTAATATCACTCTTTTATATTTATTTATTTATTTATTCCCTTTTGTTGCCCTTGTTTTATTGTTGTAGTAATTATTATTGATGCCGTTGTTGTTGGATAGGACAGAGAGAAATGGAGAGAGGAGGGGAAGATAGAGAGGGGGAGAGAAAGACAGACACCTGCAGACCTGCTTCACCGCTTGTGAAGTGACTCCCCTGCAGGTGGGGAACGAGAGGCTCGAACCGGGATCCTTACGTAGGTCCTCCTGCTTTGCGCCACCTGTGTTTAACCCCCTGTGCTACTGCCTGACTCCTGGCGTATTAAGTTTCTAATGCTGTTGTTGCTCCACAGAGGCTGGAACAGCAGCAGGAAGACCCTATCAAAGTTACTGTGCCTGCCAGGTAACTCAGGATAAAATATCACCCCACCATCAAGATATATAAAAAGGGAAATTGAGCACCTTAGTTGTAGCACCTACTGCAGGAACAATAGTGAAAGTCAAATTAAATGCAGAAACTGAGAAATACATAGGCAGCAGTGACAGAAACCCCAGATGACCAGACAGACACAGATCTAGAAAAAAATGACGTAGATAAGAGTGCAGAAATCTCCTTATGAAATCAGTTCAGGAAACCAAATGTGGGACTAGGTGGTGGTGCACCTGGTTGAGTGCATACATTACAGTGCATAAGGACCCAGGCTTAAGGCCCTAGTCCCCAGCTGCAAGGGGAAACCTTCATGAGTCATGAAGCAGGGCTGCAGGTGTCTCTCTTTCTGGTTCCCTCTCTACCTCTCCTCACCACTCAATTTTTCTCTGTCTCTATCTGACAATAAATAAATAAATATTTTTTTTATAGAGAAACTGAATGTAAGGGAGTCCGGCAATAATGCAGTGGGTTAAGTGCACATGGCACAAAGCACAAGGACCCATGCAAAGGCCCTCATAAGGATCCTGGTTTGAGCCCCCAGCTCCCCACCTGCAGGGGAGTCGCTTCACAAGCAGTGAAACAGGTCTGTAGGTATCTATCTTTCTCTCCACCTCTCTGTCTTTCCCTCCTCTCTCCATTTCTCTCTGTCCTATCTAACAATGATGACAACAACAGCACCAATAATAAGTATAACAATAAAAAAAAACAAGGTCAGCAAAAGGGAAAATAAATAAATAAATATAAAAAAAGAAACTGAATGTAAGATTCAAGAACTCAGTCATCACTTGAAATGGGAACACTTGACAAGTGGTGAAGCAGGTCTTCAGATGTCTTTCTCTCTCCCTCACTATCTCCTCCACCCCCAACTTCTCTCTGTCCTATAAAATAAAATAGGAAAAAAAAAACTTTTAAAATAATGGAATTACATTATAATCTAGCAATAGCACTCTTGGACATTTATCCAATGGATATTGAAACACTAATTTGAAGGGACATATGCACCTCTATGTTCATAGCTGCATTACTCACAATAGCCAAAGAGTGGAAGCAGCCTGAATGCCCATCAGCAGATGACTGGCAAAAGTTCTATATGGGTGGTTTCTTTTCCCTGTATTTTATAGTTCTTTGGCAAAATGATCACTGAGTTCTTGACTCTTACATTTAATTTCTTGAATTGATTTCATAAGGAGTTTTCTGAACTCTGTCATTTTTTTCTAGATCTGTTTCTGGTCATTTGGGGTTTCTGTCACTGCTGCCTGTGTATTTCTCAAGTTTCTGCATTTAATATGACTTTTCTTGTTGTTCTAGCAGGAGATGCTGTTACTAAGGTGTTTAATTTCCCTGTTTATATATCTTGGTAGTGGTGAGTTATTTTATCCAGAGTCACTTGGCAGGTACAGTGACCTTGATGTCAAGATAGGATCTCCCAGCTGTTGTCAGAGCCTCTATAGTGCAACAGCATTAGAAACTTAAGACGTCACAGTTATAAATTGGAGAGCATTACATTTTATTTATTTATTTTACAGTTGTTGCTTTAAGTCAGGCCCAGTAGTTATGGACCTCAGTTGTTAATTTCCCAATTTTTGTGACAACCATCCATGAGTATGGCTTTCTGTCCTAAGAAATCCTCTCTTACCCCTTTTCCATCAAGGAACAACATGTACCTGTACTCACCTTGGTGAGTTTCTGACAAAATCCTGGTTACATGTTGTTGAGCTTTCTGGTTATTTTCTTTGCTTTTCCTGGATGACCAGGGAGAGCAAAGTGAGCCTGCTGTTAATCCATAGCCATGCTTCCAGAATTGCATTTTATGTCAATCTTTAATGACTTTCATTAGCTTATCAACAGTACATCTTCATCATAAATATATAAAATACATTTCAGTGTAGTTAATACTAACAGTCAATTCATGACATTAACCATACTTTCTATTCGAGATGAGACAGCTCCTGAAGTTCAGTGACTGAACAGAACCATTTATTCTGATGGTATTCTAGGTCTCACAAATTCACTACTTCAGGTCAATGTCTTAAGATAGATAGATAGATAGATAGATAGATAGATAGATAGATAGACAGACAGACAGGGGGAGTCGGGTGATAGCACAGTGGGTTAAGTGCACGTGGTGCAAAGCTTAAGGACCGCCATAAGAATGACAATTAGAGCCCCCGACTCCCCACCTGCAGGGGAGTCCTTTCACAGGCTGTGAAGAAGTCTAAAGGTGCCTATCTTTATCTCCCCCTCTCTGTCATCCCCTCCTCTTTCCACTTCTCTCTGTTTTATCCAACAATGATGACATCAACAACAATAATAAGTACAACAAGGGCAACAAAAGGGGGAAAAGGGAACTGGGAAGTAACATATTCAGTTAAGCACACACATTACCTATGAGGAACAAAGTACTTGATTTTAAGCCCCACTCCCCACCTGCAATAGGGTAGATTCAGGGGGTGGTCATGAATGTCTGCAGATGTTTCTCTCTCCCTCTCTACCTCCCTTTTCCTTCTCGAAAAATAAAAATAAAAAAAGATAGGTAGATAGATAAACGGAGTAGGACAGAAAGAAAGAGAGAGACACCACAACAAAGAAGCTTCTCAACCCAGTTTCATTATAAACTTATGTAGTGCTGGGGTCTCAAACCTAAGTACATATATGACAACTTAGGTGTGCTATCAGGTGAGCTACCTGGCAAGCTTATTCCGAGATGCTTAAGTTAGTAAATACAGGTAACCCTTGTTTAGATAATACTTATTAGCCAATTAAAAACAATTGGTACTATCAGTTGTGCAAAGATAAAGATAATATTTCTTTGTGAATGTTTTCATAATTTTCTATTTTACAATTTTAAAATTTTAATTGCATTTAAATTGTGAAGAATATATTAATTGTGCACTTTATAAATTCAAGTACTAGTAAATTATTTGGAAATAAGTTACTACTCACCTTCTTTATACCACAAATAGTTCCATCTCTTACATACGTATTGTCTATTACTGGATCTGCATAATGCACTGAAACACACAGTTTTCTTTCTATTTTGGTGTAAATAACTGATGCATTATGAAGTTCAAGTATTCTATTTTTAGTATATATACAGGCAAGTTTCCCACACCGCATGTCCCTGTAATTTATCAAGATATGAAAGTAAGATTTATATGGAATATTAAATTATATTTATTAGCATGTAAGACAAATGTATTTAAGTAAGATATTGAAGTGATTAAAGAGACATATGCATTTAGTTCTGAAACAGCAAAAATATATAAGGGTTTTTCCTACAAAATGAATAGCAGTAGTGTAACAATTATGAGCTGCTTTCATGTTAACTTGATTACTTTTTATAATGATAATGTCACTTATATCTATATCTTATAGTCTATTCTAAGTTTGTTTTGTGCTGTAAAAATAACATTTATTAATTACCATTTATTACCATTAATTATTTATTAATTACTATTCCCTTATATTTTCCTCTGTGCTTTTCAACATTATTTTTTCCCCTTACAGTGTCATCATGTCAAGATAGATAAGCATTGTCTGCAAGATATATTAAAATGAAACCAAGAACAGGAGAGGTAAGACATTGGTTTAATCAATGAACTTTATTGTCTGAGACTAAATGGCACAAGGTTCAGGCCAACATTGGCCATAGCTCAGCAGTGTTTTGGTCAAAGAGAAAGAGAGAGGAAGAAAGAGAGCATTAAGAGAAATAAAAATAGACATATTATTATAACAGTGGTTGAAACCAAAGAGAAAATTATAAAATATGAAATTTAATAAAATTGAGATTACCAACAAAAAAGACCAAAATATGATTTAAGATTGACTTCTGACAGAAATAATGGAAAACTGAACATACATAAGGTGAAATTAACCTATGATAAGTTAAAATTAACCTATGATTTGTTTTCATTTTCTGCAGAGAGAGAAAATACCATTCAAAATAAAATATGGCATTTCATAGTAATTAAAAATCATCAACATCAGTATCATGTAAAAAAAAAAATACAGTGGAAGGAGAGAGCCCCTGAGTCAGATTATAATGTGATGAGAAAGACTAAGGGAGCTAGAGTTTTTGAAACATTGGGAACTGTTCAGAAGTACTCTCTGCATTTTAATTGCTTATTCACAGTCTCAAAAAAAAATTTAAGAGTAGAGTAGTTTTTAAAAATGGCCTCCAGGAGCAGTGGATTCTTAATATAGACACTGAGCCCCAATAATAACCATGTTTAGAATATTGTTTTACTTAGTAAATGAGAATATCTATTCAATGAAAAAGGTTTGCCCAGCACCTAGAATACAATAGTGTCTGTGGCAGTTATGGTAGAAAGTTAAAGGTGCACCATATCAGCTCTTTAAAAAATTAAACAGTTATTCTAACTATCCAATGATTTATATTTTCATCTGTACATTAGACACCCTGAGAATGTATAAGAGATAATTTGGGTTTTGAGAAAGGGATGTGTTTCATTGTATATTAAAGAGATTCATAGTTTAATGTCAGGTGATCTTTTGATTAATTACATGTAAACTTAAATATCAGGTGTTACATTCAAATTTAAAGCAAATAGATTTTCCAATTATATTTCTTTTTTTATATTTATATTTATTTATTTATTTATTCCCTTTTGTTGCCCTTGTTGTTTTATTGTTGTTGTTATTATTGTTGTTGTCATTGTTGGATAGGACAGAGAGAAATGGAGAGAGGGAGGGGAAGACAGAGAGGAGGAGAGAAAGATAGACACCTGCAGACCTGCTTCACCGCCTGTGAAGCAACTCCCCTGCAGGTGGGGAGCCGGGGTTCGAACCGGGATCCTTATGCTGGTCCTTGTGCTTTGCGCCACCTGCGCTTAGTATGCTGCACTACAGCCCAACTCCCCCAATTATATTTCTTAAAACATACTCAGCTGCACACTTCTTGACTGTTGTGCTCCCTACACCACAATTTCCATATTCATCAGTTATAGAATTAATGGAATTAAAACAGTTTAGAGAGCCAAATTCTGCACCTGAAAAGAAAAAAGTGTGTTTAATCATGTTAAAATTATATTAATTATAAATTATGAATTCGTAGTTTGAGATTCTGAAGTGGTTTAAAAGACATTGTACAAAAGATTATAATATAAAATTGAAAATAAAAATTAGAGGTAGGGTTGCAAAAACTTCTGCAGATTATTAAAATGGAATATATTCTTGTTTACCATATAAGAAATCTTAAAATGTTTTTTGCATAAATGTTTAAATCAGACAACTAAATTATCATTTTACTTTTGTTATCAAACTTTGCTCAGTTGAAGTTTTCAACTTTATGCTCACTGTCTAATCCATAAACACAATCTGATTATCATAAAATCTAGCCTACTAAATACTAGTTTATTTTTCATATCATCTATCAGTTCTACACTAGTTGTAAAACTAAACCACATATCTTTGATAGGAAGTTTTCATTGTGATGTTGAAGAAAAATGACATTACACAAATGGGAACCCCAGAAGCACAAAATAGCTCTCAAGTGAAATTCCTAGAGGCAATACTGAATTGAAAATAAGCAACTGATTTGTCTTTAAGGTTATTTGCAATCTTGACTATGGGTGACAACTTAAAATTCCAAGCTAAATTGGGGTAGCAGGCCAATGTTTGTGAACATTAAAAGAAATCAAAGTGGGAAGAGAAAATTAAGAGACTTAATAGGCCTCAAACATGTACTTAGTTCCCCAAAAGGGTTTTACTTATAATATGTGAAGAACATGAAGGTATAAAGAAATGGTTTGTACAAGGCAGTATATATTTTTTTTCCCTGTAGCTCATTTGAATCAGATCCAGCTGCTGCCAGATTGGCTGCTTTTGCTATCACCTCTGGGCATCACCACTGCCACGGCCAGCTGCTGCCAGTCTGCTGTATCTGTAGTGGCTGGTGGATTCAGGCCACTCCCACTCAACCCCTGCCAATTCGGCTTGGCTGATTTCGGCTAGGCCTGTTAAAGCAAGGCCCACTGCTGCCAGGTACAGTTTGAGCTCTGGATCAGCCATCGACCAATACAGTTTGCCCTTGGCTAATCAGGGTCCATGTCTATATGGCTACCATCCAGTTCAGTTTATCATCCTACAAGCTGCTGCCTCAGATCCATTGGCAGAGAATCAAATAATAGGAAAACAGAGTGATTTGTCCAGAATGCAGAAGAAAGTCAATGTAAAAGCACTTGCTAGCTGTAGCCTGTTTGTCATTGGCGGCCTGCACTGGTAGAAGGGGCAACAGGACTCTGACGGAAACTGGTGGTGAGGGTGAGTGCACAGAGAAAGACAGGAACTTCAGGGAGTGCTTCAGAGAGACAGCTTGTTTATTGCACGTAGAAGGGAGGCAGATATACCAAAGCACAGGGAAGAAGGAAGTAGCAGGGATCCAATCACAAAGTCACAGCTCACACCATGACATATATGAAACTCGAATCGCAGGATTACACTTCATGTCACTCGGTGTCAGGTTGTGGCATAGGACCATATTAGTCTCTTTCACGCCCTGAACACGCCCCTGGTCACAGGTCTGGGAGCTCATGATGAGGAAATCTCTCTACCCGAATCTGGTGCCTCAGAGCCATCTTAGACCTGCTTGGTTGAGAAGGGACACACCTACTGCCTCTGCATGGAAGGTTCAAGATTTACCTTCTCAAGAGTCAATGTAGAAATGATTGATAAGCCTCGACCCAGCTCAAGGGTTCGGTATCCCCCACAGCTAGGGATTAAAAGTAATAGCCAAAACTTGGAAGCAACCCAGATTAACAACAGATCAGTGACCCAAAAAAAAAAAAAAAAAAAAGGGACAGAAGGGAGAACAGAAAGGGAAACTTAGACTAGGTGTGGCATATTGCATCAAAGCCAAGGACTATGGGCAGGGAGGAAGTGTTTGAGGAGAAACCTTGGGGTCCTGGTGCATAACAACCTAGGTTATGGGTGAGAGTGGCAAAAAACTTTCACAGGGAGATGAAATATTATACCTTGTGTCAATGACAGTACTGCAAACCATTAACCAACACAACCACCCCAATAATAAATAAGCCACCAAATTCCTATAATGAGAGAGAAAATATGCTTTAAGTACCTTCCACAAATGTGCTCAAACAGCTATAATTTTCTTTTCCCTCTTTGATTTCTTTTAATATTTACAAACAGTGGTTGGCATCCCCAACTTAGCTTGAAATTTTGAGCTCCCATCATATTTTTTCTTCTTCTCTTTCGATAATCTTTTTTAAACACTTACTGTTTAAAAGTCACATTGTTTTTAAAATCTAAGTTATTAGAAAAGAAGGCAGGACCATAGGAAAAAATGGGATATATATATATATATATATATATATATATATATATATATATATATATGGAGTAGAGAGAGGTAGCTATAGAAATAATAGTCAACCTGTGTATCTGTGACCTTGGAAGAATAACTGTAGTTTCCAATGGACGGAATGGAGACACAGAACTCTGGTGGTGGGGTGTGGAAATGTATCTTAAAATGTTACAAATTAATATTAAGTCACTAATAAAAAAATTAACTTCAAGATCTGTTTCTTTTCAGTTTCAAAAATTTATAAGCAGAAAAATCGACTTATGATAAATACCGGGACCAATTAGACTTGCACATTGAGCTTTTCCATCTGCACAATATCCATTATAGCAGATCCATCCACTTCCACATGGAAATCCATTCATCACATAATGGTCAGGCTGACAACTTTCAGAGGTTCCATTGCAATATTCAGGGAGATCACATTCAGTGTCCTCAGCATGCCGACATTCTTTCCCTAAAGCTGCATACTGGTGGGATGAAGTAAATGATATTGAATAAAGAAAAATGCAAACATGATAAACACAGTGTGGATATGAGAACATGACAAAAGTTTACTGTAGGTGATATAAAAAAATTTAATAAAGATTCTTACTTTGCAACGATCACAGCATTCTTCAGTACTACACAATGCATTTTTCTTAAGCTTGCATGTGGTAGGCTCACAACAGTTTATGATCTCACCACATTCCTGAAAAGCAAGTCAAAGGCTCTGAAGAATTTTTTTAACTTCTATTTATACAGGATAGGCTTTTTAAAAAAAGAGTGGGGGGGGGATCTCATTCAAACACATACACACACACACACACAATTTTTTTCTTTGTCTTCCTAGCTCCATTTTTTAAATTTCTTTATTGGGGAATTAATGTTTTACATTAGAAAGTAAATACAATAGTATGTACATGCATAACATTTTCCAGTTTTCCATTAATTAATTAATTAATTGTTCAAAGATACAAGTAGGTTTCCTATACTTTCTTGTTCAATTTTGAAATCTTTGTCGATTTTTTTTTTCCAGATTATCAAAGGACCTCAGATTAAGAATATGAGAGGCTTAGTGGGTAGCACCGTGGCTAGGGCTACCTGACATAGCACGCGCCACAGTGAGGCCCTCAGATATTCTTATTCTTGCTCTTGCTCTCTTTCTCTCCTTTGTTCTCCAGTGCTAGTAAAAAAATCTTGAAAAACTAAAAAGAAGAGGGAGCTGGGCTGTAGCGCTAGCGCAGTGGGTTAAGCACACATGGTGCAAAGTGCAAGGGCCAGATTAAGGATCCTGGTTTGAGTCCCCAGCTCCCCACCTGCAGGGAATTGCTTCACAGGTGGTGAAAGCAGGTCTGCAGTGTCTATCTTTCTCTCCCCCTGTCTTCCCCTCCTGTTTCCATTTCTCTCTGTCCTATCCAATAACAATAGCTGTAATAGTTATTATAGCAATTATAATAGTTATTATAGCAATAGCTATAGTAACAATAACAATAACAACCACAAGGGCAACAAAATGGGAAAAAATAGCCTCCAGGAGCAGTGGATTCATAGGGCTAGCACCGAACCCTGCTGATAACCCTGGAGGCAAATAAAGAAAGAAAGAAAGAAAGAAAGAAATACCAGCAAATAATAGACCTAAAAGGGAATATGTAAATATAGATTAATCCAGATAGAGTTAATCGTCTCAAAAAATTTTCCTAAGTGGATAATTCATAACACACACACACACACACACACACACACACACACACGGTTTTATAATCCCTTTATGTCTTCTTAAGATGTTTGTAGAAAACTGTTCAATTGATTAGGAAAAACAGCTATGCAACACTATAAAATTTACTTAACATTTTTTCTGTAATTCTGGTCTATATTTTTTCAAATTAGCACTAACAGTTGCATTCCGGCCACAATCACACTCTTCTCCATCTTGCAGTTTTTTGTCACCACATTCTGCAGCTTTGTAGGAGGGATCTAAGCGTGGCTGATTTTGAAGACACTGGGACTTTGCCTTGGAAATAAAGTGTACAAAGTCTTCCATGCTGCAGTTACTGAAGTTTTTCACACCAGTAGAATGTCTGAAAATACATCAAACTTCAGATGCTTATGTAAACATTGCTTCCATCCCCTGCCTAGACTCAGAATAGAATTATGTAATGACATTCCACAACAGATCAACTGCTTAAAAAAAAAACAAAAACTTATTTTGGATAAAGACATAAATTAAGAGGGGAAGAGGAGATTAAGAGGGAGAGAGACCAAGAGACACCTGCAGCATTGCTTCACCACTTGTGAAGCTTTCCCCCTGCAGATGGCAACCAGGGACTTAAATTTCGGTCTTTGCACATTGTAATGAGTGTACTCAACCAGGTGTACCACCCCACCACATGGTCCTAAAGCTTTGTTTTATAGTGTTACTTTTCATTGCTTGTGTACAAGAAACTAAATGGATAAGAATTTAATACTTGGCTTAGGTATCTAGTTGGGAATTGGCTCTAATAAATTACAGTTTTTCATTTCACTGCTCTTTCTTGTAGTCCCTATCTCATAAAATGTCCTATCACACTTTTCTGGCCAGATGACTCCAACAGTGTGTCCTGGAGCCTCACCTGCCCAGAACCCTACCCCACTAGGGAAAGCGAGAGGCAGGCTGGGAGTATGGATCGACCTGTCAACACCCATGTTTAGCGGGGAAGCAATTATAGAAGCCAGACCTTCCACCTTCTGCATCCCATAATGACCCTGGGTCCATACTCCTAGAGGGATAGAGAATAGGAAATCTATCAAAGGAGGGGACTGGATATGGAGTTCTGGTGGTGGGAATTGTGTGAAACTGTACTCCTCTTATCTTATGGTCTTGTCAATATTTCCATTTTATAAATAAAATTTTAAAAGCACACACACACATGTCCTGTATGTTGCATGTACTACTACTTTATGCTGTCTTCATGACTTAATGCTATAATTATGTGCAGTAACAAAAGCAATTGGCCTTTTCTCTTTTTCATATATATGTATAGGTAATGTTACACAATTCTATATTTTAAATAACACCTATTCCTATCATTTCAAAGATCTGTTTCCCTAACTTAGAGTTAACACCTAAACTCCAGGATACACGACTTCTCTAACACTTTTTGTTTTCAATTATGGAGTAAAACATAGGCTTGTTTGGCTTTGTATGTTAACTCTCTTTTCAGTCACCAGGTTCCAGGTGTCATCAGGATGCCGGCCAGACTTCCCTGGATTGAAGACACCACCAATGTGTCCTGGAGCTCTGATTCCACAGAGACCCATCCTACTAGGGCAAGAGAGAGGCAGACTGGGAGTATGGACCGACCAGTCAATGCCCATGTTCAGCGAGGAAGCAATTACAGAAGCCAGACCTTCTACCTTCTGCAACCCTCAATGACCCTGGGTCCATGCTCCCAGAGGGATAGAGAATGGGAAAGCTATCGGGGGAGGGGGTGGGATATGGAGATTGGGCGGTGGGAATTGTGTGGAGTTGTACCCCTCCTACCCTATGGTTTTGTTAATTAATCCTTTCTTAAATAAATAAAAAAAAAAAAACATAGGCTTTCTCAGCCTGGGGTTCCTTTATCCATGTCTCTCTTATCACTGACATCTTTGTTCTGGTGCAATAATACAAACTCAGTCCAATTATCATGTTATGTTTTCCCTTACTGTCAAGTACCAACTATGAGTGAGATCATTTGATATTGGTCTTATCTTTGGCTTTTCTCACCCAGCATGGTACATTTAAGTTCTGATCAGAATATTTATTTTATTTTTTAGAATATTCATTTATTTTATTGTATTTTATCATCTCCAGGTTTATTGTCAGGGCTTGGTGCCTGCACTGCTCCTGGCAGAAAATTTTTTCCATTTTTTTTCTATTTTTTATTTGACAGGACAGAGAGAAATTGAGAGTGGAGAGACAGAGAAAGGTGGAGAATGATACACATGTAGACCTGCTTCTTTGCCCATAAAGCATTCTCCCTATAGATGGGGAGCTGGAAACTGAGTCTGGGTCCTTGCTCATGGTGATATGTGTGCTTGACTGAGACTGCACCACTGTATTTCCCCACCCCCCCCTACTCTGGTCATTATATTGCAAAAGAGATGATCATATCATTTTTAACAGCTGCAAAGTAACATGACTTTCTTAGCCATATTCTGCCATTGGGCTGTGTTTGCACAAACACTGAAAATAACAATCCATACTTTTTCTTTTTTTTTTTTCAGTGTCAGGGCCTGCTGCATGAATAACTGAGTAATTTTACAACTCCTTGGGCCAGGTGGGGATGCACCTGTTATAATGTGCAAGGATCCAGCTTCAAACACCTGGTCCCCATTTGCAGAAGCTTCACTAGTGGTACAGCATGCTGCAGATCTCTCTGTCTCTCTCTTTTCTCCTCGCAATACCTGTCTGAATCCAATAATAAATAAATAAATATATATAATAAAAAAAGAAAATGATTGATTTTTTTTTTTACAACTACTCCTGTTTTTTTTGGTTTTTTGTTTGTTTTGTTTTGTTCTGAAGACAGAGACTACTGTAGCAGAGCTTCCCCCAATCTGGTAGCACTCTTATGAGTGCCAGGGTTTTGAAGGTGGTTGTATGTATGGCAATGCTTCCAGCCCACTCAATGAGCTATCTCTTTAGCCCCCTTATTGCTATTTTTTTCATCCATGACACTTATTTCTCTTTAAGATACTTGTCAACAACAGATTTTATTTACTGATCTATTGGTTGATAATATTCTTCTATAATTATATATATATATATATATATATATATATATATATATATCCAGAAGAAGAATTGCTCTGAATTTTCTGTTCATTGGCACAGAGCTTAAGAGGTTGATTACTACTGAAACAAAACAAAACAAATCAGTTCATAGTACAAGACCACTCATTGTAAATTATAGTGTTTTGGGTCAGTGTTTCATTAAAGTTTCTATCTTCTGAATAGCATTAGCATCATGAAAGTCTGCACTTTTATTCGAGTGATAGCTAACATTACATTATTTCATTTTAAGCACCAGACTTAAATGTCATTTCCTGAGAGTATTACAGGAAAATATCACTCACATGAGGCCCATAAAAAGGCTGAAGTTTGGGGACAAACCACCAATTTTATTTTTTTTGTGGTCACATTCAGGTTGAACATGTCCTTTGATCACAGAAACCAAGAATAATGGATTACTATTACATTTATAATAATTCAGATGAATACTTAAAACTAAATGAAAATAACAGTGCTTTAATAGTACTAAAATTTTACAATAGGGGTCATGTTGTGGTGCACCTAGATGAGCTCATGTTATAATGCACAAGGACCTGGGTTTGAGGCCCTGGTCCTCACCTGCAGGGGGAAAGCTTCACAAGTGGCGAAGCAGTGCTTATAGGGGTCTGTCTTTCTCCTTCTCTATCTCCCTCTTCTCTTTCAATTTCTTGCTGTCTCTATCTAATAAATAAAGAAAATTTAATTACAACCAATCAGGGGACCAAACTGAATTTTTGTAGATTTATTGGATATTCCTATTATCTAGAAGTCGTTTTGCTTTTCCAATAGAACTTCTGCTTTCATCTCGAATATATATCACTTTTTGTATAATGACTTAGGTAAACTATTGTAGGTATATTTAGAACCAGATACCTTAACTAAAATAAACCCGTAAGTTTAATTTCTAGGAATTAATGTGACAGCTATACTTTTATGACCCACTTTATTTGATTGAGGACTATAATTTTAATTATAATAGGTATTGCTTCTATCCTAAGCTATGAGATGACCCTGGGAATGAAAACTACAATATAAAAAAATACTTGAAATTAAAATACTTCAAATTGCCTTCCAGTGGAAAAATTCTAACTTAATTGAGACTCTTTAAGTCATTATTACTTTGCCTTTTCTTAACTTGCCTTAACTTGCAGAGACATTTAAATATGAATTATGTCCCAATAAATATAGATCTCACATAGTAAACATTAATTACAGAGTAAACATAGTTTTAATTAAACTAGTAGACATTCATTTTTTTCACCACAAAATTATAATGCACTGCCAGAAAAGTACAATGTTTTCACTTGCATTAGAAGGATAATAATTAATGCAAGAACCTTTTTCTTAACCTCTAACGAAATGTGTCCAATATTCTCACTTTTTCAGAAAGAACAATACTAGTTACAACCAAAATAATAAAATTTCCATTAAAGTATAACTCAGACATTGTTTGAAACATCTTTACTAAAAATGGAAAAACATCACCTCTACTCACACCCCTACTTTTATTGTGAAGCATGAACATGGAATCAGCAAAACATGAAAAACAAAAGAAAACTAAACTAAGTACTGGTATTACACAAACTGAACAAAATTATGACATCTAAAAAGTATATTATATTTTAAAATATTTTAAAAGAGTCAATAGTAAAAAGCATCAAGGTAATCCATAAATATTTGAAAATAAATTGACTTATCCCTAAATTAGTCCACAAGACTTATCTTGCTAGCCCTATTCAATTATTAAACGAACAAGTGTGTGTGTGTATGTATGTGTGTGTGTGTTCCAGAGTATAGTACATTAGTTTGAGAGAGCTCATGCATATTTATGATCTCACCACTCTGGGATGACATTTCAAGACAGACAACTAGACAAATACAAATATACAGACAGAGGAATAGACACAGTGACACTGAAGCTTTCTCTAGTGCCATGGTTCTTCCACTGGTACTTCATGGTTTCACTCCTAGGTTTTGTGCATGCCAAGGGAGGCACACAACTAAATGAGCTAACGTGCAAGCCCTATATCTTCTTGTGTTTATTTTTCTAATTTATATAGTATTTCATCACTTTACCACTGATTTACATTACTGTAAATTTCAAGAGTGCAGGCAGTTCTACATTTCTGCATGTGTACAGGTCTCACTGCATCCACTGTCAACATTTTAGTGCCATCACTCTCTTAGAATTATGCTCCCTACAATTCCTCCCACCCTCTTTCCCCTATCCTTCTGGAGAACACCATATTTTCCATCTAAGAGTTAGTTGTATTTAGTCCATTCACTTGTTTAGTTGTTTATATTTGACATATGAGTGGTAGAGTTCAGTAAATATCTTTCACTTTCTGACTTATGTGACCTAGCATAATCCAAGTTCCATCTATGTTGTTGTCAATGGCATTGCTTCTTCTTCTTTTTTTTTTTTAATAGCTGAGTAGCATTCCATTGGGAAATTAAATGGTAACTCTTTTATCCAGTCTGATAATGGAAATTTGGATTAATTCCAGGTCTTGGTTATTGTGAAAAAGCTTCTATGGACACAAGAATGCATACTTTCTTTCAAATTAATGCTTTAATTTATTTTAGGTATTTGTATGCCTAGTAGTGTTTGTTGCTGCATCGTATGGTATTTACACTTCTAGGTGTTTTTTTGTTTGTTTGTTTTTAGAAATTTCCATATTGTTTGTGCTAATTTACTGTCACAAAAGTTCATTTTCAATAGCTACATATGGATGGGGTAACTGTCCCCATAGGAATTTCTTCCTAATCAAAACCTGAGTCATCCTCAAAATAGCTCCTGCCCTAATCACCATCCAAGTCCATTCCCATGAGACAACCCAAGAGAGAATCAACTAGATGTATCCAGTCAAGACTCAAAACCTTGAGAGATAATGAAAATTATGGTTCTTAAGCAAATAAAAATAAATAAATAAATAAATAAATAAATAAATAAATAAATAAATAAAGACAATGAGCTACCCTTTACCCCTGTGAGAATGTCATACATCACACATGATAGCAACAACAAATGCTTGAGAGCTTGCCAGGACAAAGGAACAAATGCACACTCTGTACTGCTGTTGGAAACATAAATTGATCCAGTCCCTGTGGAGAGCAGTCTAGGGAACACTTACAAGGCTATTAATGGACTTTCCATATGACCCAGTAATTCCTCTCCTAAGCGATAAGAAGTCAAACACAGCCATCCAAAAAGATAAGTGTACACCTATGTTCACAGCAACACAATTTTTAATATCCAAAACCTAGGAACAACTCAGTGTCCAACAACAGATAAAAGTTGTAGTATATATACACAATGAAATATTAATCAGCTGTTAAAAGTGGTGACATCAGCTTCTTGTATGGGGCTTGAAGGAATTATGTTCAGTGAGTAAGCCAGAGAAAGAGGAGTATTGAATGATCCCACTCATAAACAGAAGTTGAGAAAGAAGAACAGAAAGGGAAACACAAACCAGAATTTGGACTGGGTTTGGAATATTGTACCAATGTAAGAAACTCCGGGTGGGAAAGGTAGATTTTCAGTTCCACTATAGAAGGGTGGGGGTAGGGACACAGACCTTTGGTGGTGGGAATATATATCACTATTTATTCAATCTTTCAGGGGACATTATTGAATTCTTGAGTTCTTTAAATTCATAGATTTCAGTTTTGAGTTTCCTTAAATCTAAGGACTTAATGTTTCAGATTTGTAAACTGATTGAATTCTGACACTGAATAAATTGCTAAAGCATTTCTAATAATAATGTGTTTATGAAATAATAAATTACCTACCAGGTTAGATGAGGTCAACCAGAATCAACTGATCCTATCAGTATCTAAGTTACAGTTATTTGTAAATAGCATTAAATGACATAAGTCATGGTGAGACCATGCATGGTATAGTAAATCCTAACTATGATATTTTCAAAATAAACCAAGTCCCCAAATAACTTGGTTATAATAATAATTATCTATTGTCTTCTTAAACTCTTAAGACAGGAAGGAATCTTCCTTGTTCTCTTTAAAATACGTATTTCTCCCAGTGCTGGAACCTCTGGGACTTTGCTTGTATTTCTTTTATATATACATATTTTATTTATTTTCCTTTTTGTTGTCCTGGTTTTTATCATTGTTGTGGTCATTATTATTATTGTTACTGATGTTGTTGCCAGATGGGACAGAGATAAATAGAGAAAGGAGGGGAAGACAGAGATGGGGAAAGAAAGATAGACACCTGTAGACCTGCTTCACCTATTGCAAAGTGACCCTTCTGCAGGTGGGGCTCGAACTAGGATCCTTACATTGGTCCTTGAGTTTCATGCCATGTGAGCTTAACCTGCTGCGCTGCAGCTCGACCCCCTGCTTGTAATTCTTGACTCTCTTGTTGATCTCATACCCAGTGATAATGCTTCTGCTGATCTCAACTAAATCAGTGCAACCAGTGCCACCACACCACGTTTCACTTCGGACTGTATCCAGAGAAAGCAAGCCTGAGATGTCAACTTTTCAACTCCAATAATCTGAAAGGAGGCTGGGTCAATTTACTCTGCCATTCCAGGAAGAATGGTCTTGAAATGAGGGCAGCCTAGAATGCTCCTAGCTTTGACCATGGACTGTGAGCTAAGACTGGCAAGAACTCAGATGTTACACAGGCGTCTGTGCTAAATAGGAATAGATATTGACTATAGCTCTCAGATCAATGGGGTTAATAGTTAATCATATTTATATACTTTCCTAATATTTGGGAGCTATACTTTGGCCTTATCCAGATTTCTAGTCCTATTCTCAACTCTGACTCCATCTTCCTAGACAATACTTGTAGTCTGCCTGCATGTTAACTATTAGGCCCAGGCAAAAATCACTAAAGTCATGGGCTCCTTGGAACATACCTAAAATAACTTGCTAGCTTCTTCTCACACAAAGACCCCTAGTTTCATCTGCTCTATCACTATCTTCGGGTTGCTGTTTATTAAACAATTTGTCTTGCTTTTTATCTTATTGCCTTTCAGCCATCTTGTTGCAGACATTACTATGATGCCATCCTGACTTCCTTGGGCAGACAACTTGCAAAATGTGTCCTGGAACCTCACTTCCTCAGAGCCCTATCCCACTAGGGAAAGAAAGAAACAGACTGGGGGTATAGATTGACCTGCCAATGTCCATGTCCAGTGGTGAAGCAATTACAGAAGCCAGACCTTCCACCTTCTAAACTCCATAAAGGATTTTGGCCCATACTCTCAGAGGGATAAAGAATAGGGGAGCTTCCAATGGAGGGGATGGGACACAAACTCTGGAGGTGGGAAGTATATGGAATTTTACCCCTGTTATCTTAGAAATCTTTTAAATTATTTTTAAATCACTAATAATTAAAAGTAAGAAAATGACTGTAGGATGAGAGTGAAGGGATAATGTGTGTTAGAATTGGAGAGTATCATCAAGTTTGGGGTTATAAATGATGAGTATTTTAATTTTCTAATAAATATGAGAAAGAAAAATATACCTCTAAGGATTGTCCATTAGGACAAATAAGAGGAATAGGAGTAGTAGGACGAAGTGATGCAAGAGAAGAGGAAGAGGAGGAGGAAGAGGAACAAAAGAGTAACTAGAGCCCTCTATTTTGTTGCAATTCGATGACATTGTGCAGTTGACTTTAATGAAACTAGTAACCAAAATCACAAGATTTTAGAAGTCTGGGGGCCTAGTGGTGGCACACCTGGTTGAGCACACGTGTTACAAAGCACAAGGACTCAGCTTTGAGCACCCAGTCCCCACCTGCAGGGGGAAAGCTTTGTGAGTGGTGAAGCAGGGCTGGCAGGTGTCTCTCTCTGTCTCTCGATCTCCTCCTTCCTGTTGATTTCAGACTGCCTCTCTAAAAAAAAAAAGTAAAGAAAGATAATAAAAACACTTTTTAAAAAAGACTTTAAAAAAAAAAGGATTTTCAGCGGGTTAAGCGCAGGTGGCGCAAAGCACAGGACCGGCATAAGGATCCCGGTTCGAACCCCGGCTCCCCACCTGCAGGGGAGTCGCTTCACAGGCGGTGAAGCAGGTCTGCAGGCGTCTATCTTTCTCTCCTCCTCTGTCTTCCCCTCCTCTCTCCATTTCTCTCTGTCCTATCCAACAACGACGACAACAACAATAATAACTACAACAATAAAAAAAAACAACAAGAGCAACAAAAGGGAATAAATAAATAAAATAAAAATATTAAAAAAAAAAAAAAAAAAAAAGGATTTTAGAAGTGTGAGTGGAACACTTGAAACGCCAGTGTCCAGGATTAAAAGAGAATAACAGGTTTCTGCAATCAGCATCTGACAAGTAAAACATGCCAATAATTCAGACATAGCCAGAAAGGATGAAGACGGAAGAATCTCCTTGACTTGGCAATACTATTAGACCATTCTAATATAGTGATCACAAGCCTGTATTTAGCTTATCACAGAAAGAAACTGCTAATTTTATTAATCCACACTTCATTAAATTTCAAAATCGTAAAAACAGTGACAGATGTAGGTTGGATCACATATGAGAAAAAAATACTTGATTACAGTTCACTGTGAAATAGATGAGCAGCACAAGTATTATGATACATTATTGTTCTGTGTTCCGCCATGACTAGTTATTTTCACAGCTTAGACTGTACACCAAACTTATCTGATAGAATCTGCAATAGGAGAGCATCTTACATTGCATCTGGGTTCATTATGCAAACAGTTCCCGAGCACTGGCATTTATCAACATCATCATAAGAGATTCCCATACTAAGACTCAGTAACTGAGCCATAATAACAGCAAGTGATTCCAGACTTACAGTCTTGGGGTGCTGAGGAAAAGAACATATATGCACATACATTTTAGGAAATAAAAAATTTTCTGGGAAAATAATGCAGTTTATCAAAAATATGTACATGTTGGAACCAGCAGAGGGGGGCTGGGTGGTGGTGCACCTGGTTGAGCACAAGGACCTGGGTTTGAGCTCCCAGGTCCTACCTGCAGGGGGAAAACTTCACAAGTGGTGAAGCAGGGCTGCAGGTGTCTCTCTGTCTCTCTCCCTCTCTATCACTCCATTCCCTCTTGATTTCTGGCAGTCTCTATCCAAATAAATAAATATAGATAATTAAAAAAAACTGACAGATGTTATCTATTATGTTAAGTAATGAAGTACAATTTCTGTGGGCTTAATATTTTACATATACCATTTATCAATATAAGAAAGATGTGAAAAGTGTAACCCTAAATTTCATGGAGAATGAACTAGTCCCTAGTTCCTTATGTAAAAAAATAATAATAATTTATCAGTTTTTACCCTCCTCACAGAAAAGACTTCTAACCTTAAAAATGTAATTTTTACTGCAAAAAAAAAATAAAGCAAATCAAAAAATATACTATTGCTTTATGGGGTTCCAGCAATTAAATTCAGGATAAGAAAAGCACTTTATTCTTGACCTCTTTCCTCTAGTTGGAGCCTACTGAGCTTTTGATTAGGAACAAGCTAGTATCCTTATATAATATTGTTAACAACAACTAAATGTTGACCAAATAAAAAAACACCATGAGCATACTTATTAATGTGCTACTAAAATCAAATACTTAAAAGGAAAGAATTCAAATAAAGTTAAAATGGGTTAACTCCTTTCAAAAATATAAATAGTTAATAATCCATAAAAAATTACGATGGAACTGAATTTCTTTGCTACATTAAAGACAGAACAAAGATAACAATAGCAATAGTTCAATAATGAGAATGATCTTCCTAAACCATAGGAAAAGTACAAAACTGTTACTATGTAGTAAGTTTAATAAGGACATCGTATAGCTCAGACATCTCTATGAATAGTAAGGGCAAGGCTTTCAAAAAACCATTACTGATACATAGCATAGTTTTAAATAATAAGATAATACTCAGCTATAAATAAATCCAGATAGTATTCTACCAATACATCTTAGTCAAATTAAGCTAGACCATACCAGAGCAACACCTCCATTATAGTGTTCATCACACATCTTTCCTTGAAAGATTGCACCAACATATTCTGATTTTTCTCTGTAACTTAAGTTTTAAAAAGTGATTAGAAACATATATATATATATATATGTGTGTGTGTAAATGCAAGCATACTTAAGATGTTTTATAGATTTATATACTAAATTAAAGACTATCCCTATGTAACAGAATAACAAAGCATAAGAAGTTATCAAATATGTACAGTATTTTAAATAAAATTGAAAACAAAAATGAAGTTCAAGCTAATAAATATTTGCAGACAATTCTGAAGATTATGTAGTTATTTAAAGTTGAAAGAATTCTTAAATTATTAATGTAATAAAATGCAAAAATTATGAAGTAGAATAGTGTAATTGATAAATGGGAAAATTTGCATTATGAAGTGAAATCTTTTATTCTGGTAAAAGTTTACCAGGAGCATGCAAAATCTGATACATTTGTGTGACAGGAAAAAAAATCTTTTCCAGCTTTAGTATCACTTTATTTGGGAAATGTTGATTTACAGCAGTGTGGGCAAGTTTTTTCTGCCAAGGCCCATTTTGACTTGTATACCTATACCATCATTCATAGGTTATACAAAGTTATTTAAAAATTAGCACTTAGGAGTGTACATAAACACCATTCCCACCACCAAAAGACTATGTCCAATAATCCCAACCCTCCCCCCCAGCCAAGGGAAGCCGAGCATCCACCCTCAACCCAGGGTTTTTACTTTGGTGCCCTACTCCAAATTTAGTCAAATCCTGCTTTTAGTTTCAGGCCCTTTGGAATATAAATATGCCTACTAGCCATCTACAAAATGGAGGACCCCCCAACTCTTCATCTGCACTATTCCAGCCTTTAGGTTCATGATTGGTCAACAGTTTGTTTGGCTTTTTATGTTGTCTCTTTTCAGCCACCAGGTTCCAGATGTTAGTATGATGCCAGTTAGACTTCCCTGGACAGACAACCCCAGCAGTATGTCCTGGAGCTCCGCTTCCCCAGAGCCCTGCTTCACTAGGGAAAGAGAGACAGGCTGGGAGCATGGATCAACCTGTCAACACCCATGTTCAGTGGGGTAGCAATTACAGAAGCCAGGCCTTCCACCTTCTGCATCCCACAATGACCTTGGGTCCATACTCCCAGAGAGGTTAAAGAATAGTAAAGCTATCAGGGGAGGAGATGGGATACGGATTTCTGGTGGTGGGAATTGTGTGAAGTTGTACCCCTCTTACCCTATAGTTTTGTCAATGTTTCCTTTTTATAAATAAATAATAAAAAAACTAGCACTTAATGTTGCTATGAAAGAAAAAAAATCTCCTAGACTTATTTTCCTGAGACAGTTGTCATTACACCTCACCTACCACCAAATAAATCATCATGCTATTCCAAGTCAGGCTACTAGATGTCCAACTCCAACTGCTTGTTAACTACTTTTACTCTCTGAGTTCCCAGATCTGTAGGATAGATCACAGTTTAAGTTCCATCCTGTATTATTCTTTGCTTTGTTTCTTAGGCCTCAACTCTGAGATCAGCTTTATTCATTCTTCTCTTTTGGCTTATTTTTACTCAACTAGATTCCCTCCAATTCTATTCATGTTGTAGCAGAAAAATGTCATTTTTTATAGCTGAGTAGTATTCCACTGTATTTATTTGTTTATTTACTTATTTCTATTTGCTGCCAGGATTATTCCTGAGGCTTGGTGTCTACGCTAAGGTTTTATTTTCTTCTTGTTTGATAGAACTGAGAGAAACTGAGAGTGGGGATATGGCATAGAGAGGGAGAGAGACAGATAAAGCACTCTTTTATTGCTCTTGAGACCTCCCTCTTGCAGTTGGGGAAAAAAAACTTGTTTCTAGGTCCTTGTACTTGGTAATGCTTGCTCCCTCTAGGGTATGCCACTGCCTGATCATTCACATTTGTCATTGTACATTTCAGTTCTTCCATAATATGACTGCTACAGGTAGTGCTGCCGTAAACTTAGGCATGCATATAGCTCTTTCAGTGAGTGTTCTTGGGCTCTTTGGATAGAAACCAAGGGATAAACTTGTCAAACTGTACCGTAAGTAGACTTTAATGTTTTGAGGAATCTGCAAACTGATTTCCACAGGACCAGATTAATTTACATTCCCACTGATAGTAAAAGTGTTCCCTCCTCGTCACATCCTTTCCAGCACTTGACTTTTTTTTTTCTCTCACCTTTTTTTAAATGTAGGTCAGTCTCAACATTTTTCATATGCCTGTTGACAATCTGGCTATCTTCTTTAGTGAAGAGTCTGCTCATATATTTTCTCATTTTTTTTTCATGAGATTGCTTTTTGTTGTTGTTGAGTTTTGTGAGTTCATTACGTATTTTGGTTATTAATTTTTTTTCTGATTTATGGAATGCAAACTTTTTCTTCTAGTTCCTAAAATGTCTTTCTGGTTGGGTTGTGGTTCTACTGCTGTGCAGAAGATTTTCAGTCTCATATAGTACATTTAGTTTATTTTGCTTTTGTTTTTCTTATTATTGGGCCTGCATTTTAAACTAAGGTTCTGAAGCGGACACCATGCAGTGTTCTTCTGATATTTTCTTTTATGTATTTTATTACTGTCAGCATGAAACTCAAGTTTTTGATTAACTTTGAGATGACTGTTTTATAAGGTGATGTGGGTATCCTGTTTTATTTTTCTGCATGTAGCTTTCTAGATTTCTCAACATTTGTTGCAAAGGCTTTCCTTTTCCACTTAGTACTCTGAGTCTCTAATATTCTGGATCACAAAATAACTGTCCTTGTATGTGAGGGCCTATTTCTGGAATGTGCTATTCCATACATCTGAGTGTCTATTTTTATTACAGTGCCATTTGGCCTTGAGTTCTGTAGTCATGCAATCCATTCCAAGGCAGGAAGGACTCTTTTGTTATTACTCTTTTATCTCAGGACTGCTTTGTAGACTAAGTTTTTGTGGTTCCAGATACAACATATAGCATTAATTCAATTTCTTGAAATAAGTTGACTAGAATTTTGATAGGAGTTATATTGAATATGTGTGATTTTTTTATGAGCCATTTTTATTGGAGGAACTAATGGTTTACTGTAAACAGTAAATATAGTTGTTTGTACATTTGTAGAATTTCTCAGTTTTCTGCAAAACACTCTTACTCCCTACTTGGGTCCTGCTCCACTATCATGTACCTATAGTAAGTTTCCCCAGCCCATTACTTTGATTTGCACCAAAGCTCCATTCCCAGTTCTGCTTCATGCTTCTGCTTCTGTTCTTATTTCTCAACTTCTGTCTATGAATGAGATCATTCCATATTCATCCTTCTCTTTCTGGTTTATCTCACTTAACATGATTCCTTCAGGGTCCGTTCAAGATGAGGTAAAGAAGGTGAATTCATTATTTTTAATAGGTGAATAGTAATCCATTGTAGATATACACCACAATTTTTTCATACACACATATTAGCCATTTTTTAAATAATGTTAGTTCCTCTACTCCAAGAGTCTGGTATAACTTTCTATTGTCCCTTCAAAAAATTTTCCTCAACAATTTCTTTGGCTTTGTATGTTAACTCTCTTTTCAGCCACCAGGTTCCAGATGCCATCAGGATGCCGGCCAGGCTTCCCTGGACTGAAGACCCCACCAATGTGTCCTGGAGCTCCGCTTCCCCAGAGACCCACCCTACTAGGGAAAGAGAGAGGCAGACTGGGAGTATGGACCGACCAGTCAATGTCCACGTTTAGCAGGGAAGCAATTACAGAAGCCAGACCTTCCACCCTCTGCAACCCACAATGACCCGGGGTCCATGCTCCCAGAGGGATAATGGGAAAGCTATCAGTGGGGGGGGATGGGATATGGATTTTGGGTGGTGGGAATTGTGTGGAGTTGTACCCCTCCTACCCTATGGTTTGTTAATTTATCCTTTCTTAATTAAAAAAAATAAAAAAAACATAAAAATTCCTCTTCATACTAAAAATTTTCAGTGTAGAAGCCTTTCATCTGCATTGTTAAATGGATTCCTAAATACCTACTTCTCTTAGGTGCTACTTAAATGAGGTTGCTTTCATGATTTTTTTTTCTGTTTAAAAATATTTCTTTTAAAATTTTATTTATTTATTTATTTGTTATTGGATAGAGACAGAGGTAAATTGAGAAAAGAGAGAGGGAGAGAGACAGAGAGATACATGCAGCACTGCTTCACCACCCATGAAGCTTTCCCCTGCAGGTGGTGACAGGGAGCTTGAACCCGGTTCCTTGTGCACTGTAGCATGTGCCCTTAAACAGATGCACCACCACCTGGCCCCTATTTTTTCTTCTTCTTTTTCTTTAAGTTACTATTTGTATAGAGAAATGCCACTGTCTCCATTTATTTTGTAGTTTTACATCTTAGTATAGTGGTTAATGACTGAAAGAAAATAATTTAAAAATTGAGTACATGTGACTTAAAAAATAACAACATAGCGGCCAGGTGTTGGTACACCAGGTTAAATGCATGGGTTTAAGCTCCTGGTCCCCACCTGTAAAGGAAAGCTTCATGAGTGGTGAAGTAGAGCTGCAGGTGTCTCTTTGTCTCTCGCCTTCTCTATTTCCCCCTCACCTTTCAGTTTCTATCTCTATTTCTAACCAATAATAAATAAATAAAATTTAAAAAATAACATACATACATATGTTTAATATAAATAAGAGAAAAATAACCTTTTAAACTGAAAGTGTTTTTTTTTTCTTGGATTTTTTTTTTTCTTCTTGGAATTTTTTCTCTCTTTTTACTTGATAAGACAGAGAGAAACTGAGACAGGATTGTAAAATATATGGATAGATATATAGACCTCCAGCATGGTTTTACCTTTCATGAAGCTTCCCCACTGCAAGAGGAGTTTGGAAAGGCTTCAATCCAAGTCCTTGTGAAAGGTAATGTGTGTATACCACCAAGTCTTGTACCACTCAGCCTCTAAATTCATATTTTTAAGTGCGTTAAAGGTGTATATGGTATATTAGGGATACTAACATGTAAAATTATGATTTTACATTTTTGGCATATTTTTATTTTAAGGAAATAAAACCGTAAAGGAAGCCTGAATTACTCTGCTAATAAAATATAGATAAAACATAATACTAATAAAATATTGACATATTTAGTGGGCTATATGTCACATAATATGAATGCAAACTCGAAGGAGTTTTAATTACAAACCACAAATACAGTCATTGTTATACACAATTCTGTATGTAAACTTGCACTATTGAAAATATTATTCTTACATAAAAAGAAATGTCACTAGATATTTTAACTATTCCCTTGCAATGGTCAGAAAATAGACCATGTTGGGATATGCTTTCTTTCTATAATCTATAGTTATGTCAAGATAAGCTTACACAAGTAAAAATGCCACATCATGGGGTCGTAAAACAAGATAGGATTTTTTCCAGCTTAAAAATCTGTGTAGTAACTCATTAGCATCTCCAGTTACTGGAATTTTATTTCTATCAATCCAAAGTTCCAGTGAAGATAGAATTATTGTAATATTGAATGAAGTAAAAATCTAAAATAGAAAACATGTATAAAATACAGTCAAGCATCATAGCTAAAACACATTTGATAATTTATAAATGAATGTAAAATGTGTAGTGTTGAGATTTATGACACAGTTGAACTTTAAATGTGGATTGGATTTCATAAAATGTTAGTAATTACAAACAAAGCAAGCTGAACAGTAGATATATTGCTGATAATAATTAGTAAGTCACTAATGAAGTTTTAATGAACATTTTGATATATTTACACTTAAGCAAACCCCAAATGAAGTTTATTTAAATTATTTCATCAGTAAATTTTCATATATAATTAGTATTGGTAAATATCAGCAAGATGGTAATAGAAAGAGTTTCCTCTTTCAATTCAAATAGAAATAACTAAGAATTAAACCAGATGGACAAGGCATCAAAAGAATTCTACTGCATGGTCTGAGACTGAGGTTCTCACTACACTTCAGACACCAGTACTGACAGAAATAAAGGGGACTCTGAGGAGATTCACATATCTACATCTGAATTCCTTGAGCTTTCTAATGTATATTATCAGTTCATTTAGGTCCTTATAAAAAGGACCACATCAAACTCAAAAGTATTTGAACTGAAAAATAAACTTGGATCAAAATAAAAATTGAGGGGTCACGGATAGCTCACCCAGTAGTGTGCCCAGTCTTCTTCACTGGTGCATGACCCTGGGTTTGAACCCCATCACCATATGGGGGTATCAAGGAGGGCCCCCAGGGATTTCCATGGATGATGATTATACTTAGGAAGATAAGAAAAGAGATGAAAGACAACTACTGAATGATTTTACTCATATGTTGAATGTATGTTTGGTGTGTTGCTTTAGTGTATTGTATCAAAATATCCTCGATTCTTAAGTTCCACCTATGAATGAGCTCACCCATTGTTCATCCTTCTCCAGGCAGTCTCATAATAAATCACAGAAAATATAACTAAATATCAATGTGCTAAAGAACAGTAACTTACAGCATTGGTTAATCCAATTAGCTGGAAAAGTTTTTGTGTGACAACAGCTACATCAGAGCCCATCTGTTCATACTGAAAGATAAATCATATTTTAGATCTACACATATATATTAATACTAGTTGTTCTTTTTAAAAAAACTAATGACAGGAAAAATTTAAATTAAAAATTTAGTAATACCTAAGCACTCTTAAATACTACAGAAATATTTGTAAATGGGGCCAGCTCTAGCATCTGGTTAAGCCTTAGTATAGACATCACCATTCTTGAGGACCTGGGTTTGAGCTCCAGCTCCTCAGCTGCATGGGGAAAGTCTCCTGAGTGGTGAAGCAAGTACTAGAGGTGTCTCTCAGTTTTTCCCTCTCCCTTCTCAATTTCTCTCTGTCCTATCAAAAATAAAGAGAGAGAAAAAAAAAGACAGAGAGAAAAGAAAAAAAAAAGGGTGTCAGGAATTGTGGATTCATCATGTATCATGGAAGCCCCATCCAGGCAGTGAAAGAGAGAGAAAGAGAGAGAGAGAGACAGAGACAGAGAGACAGAGACAGACAGAGAGAGAGACAGAGAGAGAGAAAGAGAGACTTGTATTCATTATGAAAAAATCAGAATGTGAAATGCACAAACACTATAAGCTCTCTTTAAAAAAGGAAGAGAAGAGGTAATGCTATCAAACCAATCTATAAAAAATTATTTCTCTGATAGCAAAAGACACACAAAAAATTAGATGTGTTCCTAAGGAATATAGTTACAAAAGCCCTGAAAAGTATTTGCAAGCTGATTTCAATAGTACGTTAAGAGAATCACATATCATGGTCAAGTAGGGTTTATGGTGGGGATACAAAGATGGCTCAACATGTGCAAATTAATGAACATAACATAGTATATCAACTAAAGAAATAACAACCACTTGAATGCAGAAAAAGCATTTGACAAGGATCAATATTCACTTATTATTTTAAAATACTCTTTTATTATTTATTTATTCCTTTTGTTGCCCTTGTTTCATTGTTGTAGTTATTATTGATGTCATTGTTGTTGGATAGGACAGAAAGACATTGAAAGAGGAAGGGAAAAAAGAGAGGGGGAAAGAAAAACACCTGTAGAGCTGCTTCACCTCTTGTGAAGTGACTACCCTGCATGTGTGGAGCAGGGGATTCAAACTGGGATCCTTATGCTGGTCTTTGCGCTTTGCACCACCTGCCCTTAACCCACTGGGCTACCATCCAACTCCCTAAAAATACTCTTAATAAAATGGGTATAGGAGGACTGTATCTTAACTCAATAAAAGCCATGCATGACAAATCAAAGTTACTATCAAGTGCTGTGGTGCTGACATGAAAGTTTTTCCTTTAAAAAAAGGGCAGGGATAAAGCAAAATGGTTATGCAAAGATAATCTCATGCCTGAAGCTCCCAAGTCCCAGGTTCAGTTCTCCAAACCACTATAAATCAGAGTAGAGCAGTGCTCTAGTTAAAAAAAAAATTAAGAGTTATGATAATATGAGATTATACAGACTTGCAAAGACATAAAACTATCAATATTTGCAGATGATTAGATAATACACAGAAAAATCACAGTCTACAGTACATTAAGAAAAATCATTCAAGTGACCTTGCGATGTAGCACATTCACTAGAGCAACAAACTAGCAAGAATGAGGTCCCTAATTTTACATCTTGTGCCCCTATGCAAAGTGATACTCTGGCTCTCTCTCATAAATAAACTACCACATAAATCATCTACTGGGATTAGTTGATAACACTTTTAAAGTAGTCTTTATAAAAACAAGAAAAGAAGTTTAAAATATCCTTTAGGTCTGTGACATCAGCCACATAAATGTGAAATTAAAATCAGTAATAGGCTGACATAGTCTTAAGCTTTAGAACACAAAGATCAACCCGAGTCAATAAATGCCCAATCAATAATGAAAATACAACTTTGAAAAAGATAGCAAGGTGTCTTTTACTCTCTCTTGTCCTAGTCCTTCAATGTAGCACAAATAAGTCTGAAGGAGACAACAGTCTGACTTCCAGATTCCTCCTTCAAACCAGAGGAACCTTAGTTATAACCTTAATTATAATGTTCTATTCTATTTGAAGATTTCCTGAAAAAAAAAAATACTTTCACAGCTCCCTAACTCAGATTTCAGGTAATATCCATTGCTTTAGAAAATAACAGAGGAATGACTGATCTGCAGATGTGTAGAGCAAAAGATTTCAGGTCGAGATCTACTCAATCCTGAAGAGAACAGGGCTGACACTCTTCTGGAAACTGAGATATTCAAAGCAGCAAGGGCTGGCAAAATAGTTCATTTGGATCCTGCATTGCTTTGCCATGTGAGTGACCCAAGTTTGAACCTGGCTCCCACCACATTGAAGGAAACTCTGATGCTGTGGTCTCCTTCGTTCACTCTTGACTCTCCAGGCAAGACATATACTCAGGAAAAACCAACGGAGAATGTCCTGAACTTTCAGTTCTTTCAGTCTGTAGACTGAAAGCAAACCTAACTACACCATGAATGACTTAATATAGATTCACTCTTTAAGAGAAACAACTTCTTTTTCTCCCCTGAATGTTGCAATTTCCAGAAAAATCATGTATCTTAGTCTGTTTGGTTTCCAATAAAAATACCATAGATTAGGTGCTTAACCAACAAACATATTTCCCAACAATTCTGGTGACTGGGAAGTCTACATTCAAGAAGTAAGAAGATTTGGTGTCTGAAGAGAATCCTCTCCTTTTTACAGAGGGCTATTCTTTTTTTTTTCATTTTTTTTGTTATGTTTATATATAACAAATAAGTGAGGGGTCTCTCTGGGTTCTGTAGTACATATAACAGTACCATCTCATTCATGAGCCTTTAGGAGGTAGCAGAGTGGATGAAATGTTGGACTGGTAAGTGTAAGGTCCTATATTCTACCCCTGGCATCTCATGTACCACAGTGATGGCCTCTTTTTCTCTCTCCTTTTTCTTTTTTGCCTATGTAAACAAGTAAGTCTAAAATGACATTTGTTAAAGGCAAAACTATGAAAATAATAAAAGGTCAGTGATTATCGAGAATTAGGAGAATGTCAAGGATGAAGAAAAACTGGAGGGCAATCTAAAGGTAGTAATAATTTTAATTTAACTATATATAAAATAATACATATAGATGTTTTATTTCCAGCTCTGATCTGTTAGAAATGCATGAAATGCATAAAATGGCTAAAAAAAAAAAAAGCTTAGCAAGTGTAGGACACTGCCTTTTCATGTGGGGAGCCCAGGTTCAAATCTTGGCACACATGATATAAATTAAAACATCAGAGAAACTCCAGTGTTGTCATTTCTCGACTCTGTCTTTCTGTCCATCCATCCATCTATCTGAATGCAAACTTAACCCAGGAACAATGAAATCACCTAGGTGTAAGTCCCTAGTAGAGAAAAAAGAAAAGAAAACAGAAATACACTCTAAGTCACCATTTATTTCTTGTTTCAATGTATTTCAAGTGTTTAAATCCCTCATGAATAGTGACATGAATTGAAATAAGGCAAAGAAGTCAGAATATACTTACCAAAATTTTTTCAACTACAATATGAATTTCTATATATTGAGAGAGTTGTCTATATGTCTGAAAAACATTATAGATTTTATGTCAAAACTGAAGAATAATTGTAAAATCAGATATTTCAAAGTATTACCAGAAGATAACCTTTGTCACCTATTTTGCGTTTACTTATCAAATCACCATTTAATTTACACAGAAATTAGGTTTCCTCTATTCGCCATAATCTCACTGGTATCAAAGTTTTAATATTACTACCTTCTGTGAAGAAATCTTTCTCACTACAAAATGTGTGTACATATATATATATTTCTATTAGCTTATTATATATTAAAATGTAATATAGTTTTGACTAATACTCTGAATAGTAGGAAGAAATTATCTGAAGAATGAAGTTAAACCTTGTATAAAGCACCTGAGGGAGAAAAAAATAGAAATGACAGAATTATTTAAGCAGGACAACAGTTATTTTCAACAAGTGGAATCTGAGTACAATGACTTCAACTAGGTCATCATGACATAAGCAGACAGAAATGTCACATCTACTGGAGTTTGAACTCTGATTTATTTATGTGAGCTAGACTCTGAAAAAAAAGGAGAAAAAAAGAAAAACAAGAATAAATAGTACTTATTTTAACTGCTGAAAAAAATTGTTATATACTGTCCTCATTATTTTTCCTAAAAAAGGCAACTGAAAAAAAATACACCATTGAAAACTTTCATGATAGCGTTCAGAATCACTTTTATAGAAGAACTCAAGTATTTGCTACTAAAATCATATACCATCTACAAGCACTGGAAGAAAACTGGAAACATAATTAAGTTTTACAAACAAAATAAATTTTTCCAGTGCTTATTCTAGAGTCTGCAATGTTTTCTTTACCTTTACCTAAGGAAAAAAAATGCAGAAGGAACAAAAAATCTAGAATTTAATAGAGATTAGGCCAGTGATGATCATGTCAATCATCTTTTGTTATTAAAAAATGAAACACACACACACACACACATGCACATATACCAAAATCTACAAGCAAATTTTAAAAATTCTGACAGAATGAATTTGGAGGAAAGAATGAATCTGAGACATTAAAAATCAATGGAAAGGTATGTTACTAAAATTGTCACCATTTGGTTGTTCCAGAAAATTGGATGGCTAGTTTATTTATTTATTTATTTATTTTCCCTTTTGTTGCCCTTGTTGCCTTCTTTTTTTATTGTTGTTGTAGTTATTATTGTTGTTGTTATTGATGTGGTTGTTATTGGATAGAACAGAGAGAAATGGAGAGAGGAGGGGAAGACAGAGGGGGGAGAGAAAGATAGACACCTGCAGACCTGCTTCACCGCCTGTGAAGCGACTCCCCTGCAGGTGGGGAGCCGGGGGCTGGAACCCGGATCCTTACACCGGTCCTTGTGCTTTGCGCCACCTGCGCTTAACCCACTGCGCTACCGCCCGACTCCGGGATGGCTAGTTTTAAAGCTTTCAATATAAGCTTGGTTTTCTCTGTTATCTACTGAGCATTTCTATTACTTATAATTATTAATCCTGAGAGCTCATTTAATAGAAAAAAGTCACCATTTTTAAAATTCTGCATAGTAACATACTCAATTAAGCACATACCTGTACATTTTGTATTTTATAAGAAATATCTCTTGACTCAACATCTTCAGAATATAGTGAAATACCAGCATTCTTATGTTTTACTTTATAAATCACATGCTCAAAACCAATTGAAGGTTCCAAGGGTTCAATTCCATAAGTCACATTTTCAAACTGCAGTAAGCCCCTACAAGTTAAAAAAATATATATGTGAATAAAGTTCTTTGTGTCAATAAAATGTTGTCAGATTTTAAATACCATGATTATTGTTGTATCTGACTCTTGAGGTTGCAAGCAGTAACACTGGTGACACAGAGAAAAAAAATACTGAGTAGCCACCAACTTACTACCACATGAGACAGAATAGTAATGCTATACTATTCACCCAGAAATTAATATTCCATAGTCTCAAATGTATCAGATTGAACATAAAGATAGGAGACATCTTATTTCATTGTACTTTCCAATGGAATTCTCACAATAAACATCCTCGACTTAGAACCCTTGAACATTATTTAAATTTTTCAATTTTTTCCCAAAAGAATAGTCAAATTTTGTAAATATAAAATTAAATGTCAGAACCTGAGTCCAGTACATGTGCTAATGATGACCATAGAATTTGGATACCCTTCAATATATCCTTGATAGTAGCAAAAATTCTGAAAAATAAGAGAGATGTGTATCTCTATTAGAATAGTTCATGTTAAAGGTACTACATTCAAATATTTGAAACATATATGCTTATTAGTGTGTCTGTGTAAAATAGTAACCATTCACAAAGACCTGCGTTCAAACCCCAGCTCTCCCTCTGTAGGGGGGAAGGTTCAGGAGCACTGAAGCAGGGCTTCAAGTATCTCTCTTTCTTGCTCCCTATCATTCCCTCCTACCTCAAGTTCCCTCTGTATTACCAAATAAATAAAAAGACGCAAAATTTATACCTTAAACCAAGTGAAAATAAAGGGTATAAGCTAAGAGGAAAGGAAGAATCTAGTTCTACTGAAATTAAACAAATGCCCTGCCCATTGTCATAGAAGACAAAAACTAGTAAAGTCATGGGCCCCTTGGAATATACCTAAAATAGACCTACCAGCTTTTTCCAAAATGGGGACCCCAAATCTTCATCTGCAATATTCTTGGCTTTAGGCTCATGACTAGTCAACAATTGGTTTTGCTTTATATCTTAACTCTTTTTCACTCACCAGGTTTCAGATGCTACCATGATGCCAACCTGACTTCCTTGGGCAGACCCACTAGGGAAAGAGAGAGACAGGCTGGGAGTATGGATCAATCTAGAAAAGCCCATGTTGAGTGGGGAAGCAATTACAGAAGCTAGACCTTCCACCTTCTGCAACCCATAATGACCCTGGGTCTATACTCCCAGAGGGATAAAGAATACGAATGCTATCAAGGGAAGGGGTTAAATAGGGAGTCCTGGTGGTGGGAATTGTATGGAATTATACTCCTCTTATCCTATGGTCTTGTCAATATTTTTATTTTATAAATAAAAATTAAAACATACATTTAAAAAGAGAGTTAACTTTGCAACCACTGCATTTGCATGCAGGAAAATCTGTTTTATTGTGCAATCTGATGATAGAGTTTATTAACTCAGATCAAATCTCCTCTAAGAAGCTTTTGGCTTTTATCTGGTGAAACAGTGGGTGGGATGGTGAGTGAGAAATTTAGGAGCCTGGACATTCTACAGTGCACAAACGTTCCTTCACCTGGGACCATAGTTCTCCTTAGAACAAAAGTCATCAGTGGGTTTCAACTCATCTTCATTACATTAAAGGGTATAGTATTCTTTTTTTATATATAATTTTCTTTTTTTAATATTTATTTATTCCCTTTTGTTGCCCTTCTTGTTTTATTGTTGTAGTTATTATTATTGTTGCTATTGGATAGACAGAGAGAAATGGAGAGAGGAGGGGAAGATAGAGAGGGGGAGAGAAAGACATCTGCAGACCCGCTTCACCACTTGTGAAGCAACCCCCCCTGCAGGTGGGGAGCCAGGGGCTAGAACCCGGGTCCTTACATGGGTCCCTGCGCTTTGTGCCACCAGTGCTTAACCCGCTGTGCTACCGGCCCGACTCCCAGGTATAGTATTCTTAAAGAGGAATACCACCACCACCACCCCCCCCACACACACACCCTAAATTATGAGATTCTTATTACCTTTGTTAGTTTGGAAATAAGATTTTTCTGCACTAAATTAGAGACAGTCAAGAACAGTCAGGTAAAGAATATCCCTTTCTCCAGCCTTTCCACCTTTCCTTGCTGTTCTAGCTTTGCTGCTACTTCTCCACCCTCTGTTTGCAATTTTTTAATGTCCCAAAATTCAAGGGTAGATCCCAGCTTCCTCTTCTGATATCTTGGGGTTCTCCTAGTTGACTTTGCATTCTCTCATATTCTTTATCCCTTTCTTTTCAGAACTTTGAAAAATGAAGTTTTTTGATACCTAGTTACACATTTTACTTCTTTGGGATCATGATGCATAACTTAGTAGTGACCCGTAACTGCAGGATCATCAGGAAGGGGTTGTAAACTTGATCTTTGACACTGTCCTATTGTATACTGATTACTGAAGCTAAACACACTTCATCTATCCCTGGACATTTCCTTTTTCCAGATCAAACCCAAATCTTTTAGGCTGAATATCATCACAAATTGTTTCTCAGTTAAACAGTTCATTGTTTTAAACACTCAGTATGCTTGACAAAGCTTGTAAACCAGGTAAATCTGAATTAGTTGGTCAATTCATACCTACTATGGTCAAAGTATGACTGGTGACTCATTATCATAGTAAATTCTAAGCATTTGGGTCAGATCTAAAGCAATTTTCTAATATGAAAAGTATGAGGATTTAATGATCCAATGTAACCCAACCCCTACTTGGTATGATGTTGACTTCTACAACCAGAATCACCTAACTCCAAATAGAGGGAAACAAATACTCTGGCTTCTCAGTTATCCAGACAAGTTTCATCCTGTCATGTGTCCTCCTTCACATATTGTTTCTCCTTTATTTGAAAGATATTTTCAATCATTTTTTCCTGAGGGATTGTTGATTTTGATCTCCTTTCAGTTAGCCAAGGACTCCCAGGTATAGAGCTCTCAGTGTATATTAGCTCAGGGTCAAAATTTTCCTTAAAATCTCAAGAAGATTAAATGCATCTTGTATAATAGTCACTTAAAAATTAAATACTATCTAGGGCACCAAAGTAAAAACCCTGTGGTGAGGGGTAGACATGCAGCTTCCTGGGCCAGTGGGGGGGTGGCAGTGGGTGGGAGGGATGGGTCACAGTCTCTTGGTGGTGGGAATGGTGTTTGTGTACACTCCTAGAAAAATGTAGACATATAAATCACTAGTTAATTAATATGAGAGGGGGGGAAATCAATTTTAGGTCTCAAAGTTTTTCAAAACACAAACTGAATCTTTTTATTATATAGGCTGTGTATTTGATATGCAGACTCTCTCAAAAGCCTAGACCAAGTAGATCAGAAGCATCCAATAGCACAGCTATATACAAGATACTGGGTACTGTACAGCAAACCATAACAAAAGGACTTTTCAAAGTTAACCCAATTACCAAATAATGTGATGATAACATTAACTATCGATTGTCTTTTGGAACCCTAAGACAGCAGGAACCTCACATCTCCACTATAGAGCCCCTACTTCCCCCAGTCCTGGAACCCTTGGATAGGGCCCACTTTCCCGTATGCCTCTCCCAATCCATATCAAATAATATTGCATCCGCCGATCACAACCTAACCAACACAACGATTGCCACCTCAACATGCTTCACCTCAGACTGTGTCCAGAGACTTCATGTGTGGAATGACAACCCTACAGCTTCATTACTCGGGTGAGACTTTTCCTTTCATAGTATACTCTAATTCCATCTGAGGTGGTTCACTTTCTAACAAAGTTCCAAAACCTAGATATACACCAGTTTCTGTGAGAGAGAGCATATGTTCACACGTATCCATAAACTACTGCAAAATATATACCTGAAAGCAGAAGTACACTAGAGTTTGCAGTGAGTACCTCCCTAACACTTCCTCCCCACTACTCCAAGCTTTGGGTCCATGATTGCTCAACAATTTGTTTGGCTTTGTATGTTAACTCTCTTTTCAATCACCAGGTTCCAGATGCCATCAGGATGCTGGCCAGGCTTCCCTGGATTGAAGACACCACCAATGTGTCCTGGAGCTCAGCTTCCCCAGAGACACACCCTACTAGGAAAAGAGAGAGGCAGACTGGGAGTATGGACCGACCAATCAACACCCATGTTCAGCGGGGAAGCAATTACAGAAGCCAGACCTTCTACCTTCTGCAACCCTCAATGACCCTGGGTCCATGCTCCCAGAGGGCTAGAGAATGGGAAAGCTATCAGGGGAGGGGGTGGGATATGGAGATTGGGTGGTGGGAATTGTGTGGAGTTGTACCCCTCCTACCCTATGGTTTTATTAATTAATCCTTTCTTAAATAAAAAAATTTAAAAAAATTAAATACTATCATCTGTCTTTAGGATGAAAGAAGAAAAGTCAAAAATCGATAGATTTTATTTATTCTTCTGAGTTAATATTGCAAAATGGAGGAAAAAATGAATCAAAAATTATTTGAGAGAAAAGGTAACAGATATGACTTGAATATATATATATGCATATACATATTCAAAGATATATATATATATATTTGTTTTTATTATTTTCCTATAGCCTGACTGCTCTTCATATTCTCATAAGCAGCACTGACTGACTGTGGATTCTACTCTACTCTTCTTAACAATAAAAAGAAAGAATTCCAACTCTAACACTTTTGGGTCAACTGCAGGAAAAAAAAAGAAACCAACACAGTTATCTAAGCATAACAATTTAGGATGCAAGTTTTCAGAAAACAAAATGGAATTCCTTAACATTTCCAGAGAAAAATCATGATGAGCTGGAAAAAGATGATATAATAAAGAATTTAGAATAGCCATCACAATTAAACTTGACAAAGTTAAAGAATATTAATTAAACACAGAATAGCAGGTCCAACATATCAGAAAAAGAGCTTTAAGAACACAAATTACAGCTCATCAAAAAGATAAATACGTGTAAACATTCAAACCAGAGATGTTAGCTATGAACAAATATGCAGAATAAATTTAATCTAATGTGGAAAGCATTCTGTGAGGTTAACATCACTCTGATCCCCAAAGCAGGAAAAGACTACACCAAAAAAGAAAACTATAGACCTATATTCCTGATATAAATTTGATACAAAGATCCTCAACAGAATTTTGGCTAATTGAATCCAACAACATATTAAGAAAATAATCCACCAAGACCAAGTGCTGGGAAACTGTGCCTATGCAGTCACATCTGCCATGTTGTCCCCTCAGGCTATTGCTAGTTTCCGAGAGAGTTGGGATATTCTCGGAGTGCCTGTTCAGCCATGTTGTGCCCTCAGGGCATTGTCTATATCCCCACTATATCTGGAGTGCTTTGGTTACTCCTCCCACCTCCCATTCTCAGGAGAGTTATTATCCTATCCTGGAGTGCTATGGTTACTCCTCCCCCTTCCCATTCTCGTGAAAGCTACTCCTATAGAAGCCCTTCTTCTTCCACACCTAGCTCTCTTGCCAGCGCTTCACTCCGGTGTTCAGATGCAGGAAAGGTTACAACGTGAGGCGGCCACTTTCACTACCTCCACGTGGCCCAACCTGCCTCTCTAGCACCCAACTCTGAGGTGCCAGCGCAAATAAAGATTTGTGTTTCCTCTTCGCTCCAGACCCCCCTCTCTCTCTTCTCTGCGGCCCTCGCACAACAACAGGATTCATCCCTGGGAAACAACGATGGTTCATCATCTACAAGTCTATCAATGTAATCCACCATATCAACAAAAAGAAAGATAAAAATCACAGGATTTTATCAATTGATGCAGAAAAAGTCTTTGATAAGGTCCACCACCAATTTTTCAAAAAGGCCCTCTAGAAACTGGGGGTGGAAAGAAAATTCTTCAACATAAAAAGGCTATCTATGACAAACCCCTGGATAACATATTCAATGGGGAAAATTTTTAAGACACTGTTAAAAGAAATAGAGGATAGATGACACAAAGAACTAGAGGGATAAGTAAATATAAGATAGCAATTCTACCAAAAGCAACTGACAGGTTCAATGCAATCCCTATTAAAATCCCAAAGACATATTTCAAGGAAATTGAGTCACTTATTAAAAATGTTGTGTGAAACTTAAAAAAAAAATAGCATGAAGAGCAAAAGCACTCCTGAGGAAAAAGAAAAAAAAAATTGGAGACATCACAATACCTGACTTCGGGTTATCCTACAAAGTGGTAGTAGTAAAAACAGTGTGGTATTGAAATAAAAATGGACATATGGACCAATGGAATAGGATAGAGAGTGCATGAACTGCCCAATGGGAAAAAGAAGGTCTCAACAAAGTGGTGTTGGCAAAATTGCACAGCCAAATGTAGAAAAATGAAACTAGACTGCCAATTAACACCATAAACCAAAATTTGTTCAAAATGGATCAAAGAGTTGGATATTAGACCTAAAAGTATAAAATACATAGAAGAACATATCAGTGAAACATTCATGACATTAATACTAAAGATGTTTTTGGAGACTTGACCCCAATAGTCAAGTTAAACAAAAACAATACCGAACAAATGGGATCATATCAAATTAAATATCTTCTATATCTTCTATGTATCAAGTGAAAACTCCATAAGAATAAACAGGAAACCTAGAAACTGGGAGAACATATTTGCACACCATACTACAGACAAGAGGTTGATAATCAAATATCTATAAAGAGCTCATAAAGTTCAACAAAAAGAAAAAGAACAATCCAATAAAAAAAAGTGGGCAAAAATTATGAAATGATAGTTCTCTAAAGAAGAGATACACATGGCCCACATCCATATGTGGAAATGCTTCAATTCACTCATCTATCAGCAGAGAAATGCAAATTAAAACCTCATACCAGTTAGAATGGCCTTCATCAGGAAAACAGGAGAAGATAAGTGTTGGAAAGGATGTGGAGAGAAAGGAACTCTATTATATTGCTGGTGGGAATGCAAACTAGTACCACCACCTTGGAGAACAGTATGGAGAATTCTCAAACAAATACAAATGGAAATACCTTATGATCCGACAATTCCACTCCTAGGTATTTTTCCACAAGAGATAATAACACTAATTTGAAGGGGGTATATGTACCTCCAAGTTCATAGCTGGATTTTCACTATAGCCAAAATTTGGAAGCAACCAAAATGACCTTCAAGAGATGACTAGATACAAACATTATAGGACATATACCCAGCAGTAAAAAAGATGACTTTGTGTCCTTTGGGATAAAATGAATGGAACTCAAGAAGATTATGCTTAGTGAAATAAGTAAAGAAGTAAAGGACAACTACAGAATGGTTTTACTCACATGGAATTTCAAGAACTGAACTTGAAACAAATAAATAAACAAAAAGCCAACACATATTTAGATTGTGTAAAATTATAGTGGTTATCTAGGGGGTTGGGGTGCGCACAAAACTTCATTGGTGGGAAAGAAGTGAAATTATAATCCTATTAATTTTTAATCTCATAAATCACTCTTAATGTAACATGTCAGAGGGGAAATAGATTTAATACTTCAAGTTTTCTAAATGCCTAGACCATAGCTCTAACTATAAATATTATCTTTAGCCTAAGTACTTAATGTTTCAAATTTGTAAGATGATCAAATTCTGACACTAGGCTTAAATTGCTCAAGGAGCTCTAAAATGTATCTGTATATATAGATTTTAAATATCTTAGTCAACTACAAGTTTAGGCAAGATAGATCAGAACCATTTGGCCCTGCCAGTAAATAAACTACGGAGATTTTCAGATACCACGAAAGGGCATAAAGCACAGTGAGGTCAAGTATATTACTGTAGATGCTAACCATTGGATTGTCATAGAAAACAAACCTCCAACTAGCCTGGTTATAATAATAATTAACTATTGCTATTTTAAACTCTTTCTAAGACAAGTAGAAACCATTTTCATTTTCTTTAAAAATCCTCATTTCTTCTAGTCCTGGAACCGCTAGGACTATGCCCATACTTCTTGATATTTTTTTCTCTCTGATTCCTTACTGCCATACTACTGTCAACCCGAACCAAATCAATGCTGCTAGAGCATGCTAAGAGGTAAAAAAGACAGCACGATGATACCTGAAATTGTTGTTCAAGAGGTTTCATACTTCTTGAGCCATTATAACTATAAACTCTAAAGTTGTGAGGCAAAAAGTTTCTGTAAAATAAAGATAAGAAATACTAATTAGAAATTTTGTTCCTTCAGCCTTATTTTGAAATTGTACTTATTTTTTACTATAGGTGGCTAGGTAGTTAAGCAGTGAGTGGGTGATCAAGAACCAGAGAAATTAATTTTCTGAATACGTTGATTTTGTTCCAATTGTGCATGAAAATGCTACTTTCCAGGACTCTCCTCACTGATTTTAGTCTCACTGTGCTCAAGCTGTGTTTTAAGCATAATGGAAACAATTATTTCAGGCTATTTATGTCAATTCTCAAAATTTAGGTTACTTTATCACAAATACTTTTCTCATTTACTTCTGTATATGTTTTTGCCTATATATCAAATACACAATGAGGCTTATCAGCACAGTTTTAGAAAACTTGCAACTTCTCAAGAATTAAGTCAAAACATTTCCAAACAATATATCTTATTGTGCTCTATAGCTGTTATCTACTAACATCATAAAATCAGATATTTTTATCCAGTTTGTTTATTAATGAATCTCAAGCATCTAGAACAATATTTGATTAAAAAATGTCAAATTTTGAGGAAACATCAGACAGATTTAAAATATACTGAAATTTTATTATCAGAAGACCTAGGGGTGGAAGACATCATTATATATATATATATATATTTTTTTTTTTTTTCATGCCTGAGGTACCAAAGGCCCCAGGTTCAATCCCCAGCACCACCATTAGTTTTAGCTAAACTGTGAGCTGGTTTAAATAAACAAAAAAATAGAATTTGCTGATAATATGTATATTTGGTAGAGAAAAAAGTTAAGTATCCATATTTGACTGAAGAGAAAGCTATTGCTGGTAAGTCTAAGAGCAAGAAGATGTTTTCATGACCATACAGGCCTGGAATGAAAAAATATTGAATATTTCAGATGCACGAATTACACAGATTCTATCCCTAATTACTAAAATTTGAATTGCACAGAGTATCCAAAGAACCACATTTAATTTCATTGAAAACACAGACAGTTCTTTTTCAAAATGTACAAAATAGAATTCCTTAGCTCCATGTAATCCAGTTACAACATAGTGTAACTAAAGTCAGACCTGAATATGTTTTAAAGGTGCCAAGAGGAGGAAGAGGAAAACAAAGACTGGGAGATGTAGACATAAAATTTCAAAGTATTGGCTCTAGGTGGTGGCACACCTGATTGATTGCATATGTTATACTGTACAAAAACCAGGGTTCAAAACCCTGGTCCCCACCTGCAGAAGGAAAGCTTCCCAAGTAATGTAGCAGGGCTGGTTTCTTTCTTTCTCCCTTCCTATCCATCTTCCCCTTCCCACTCGATTTCTCAGTCTCTACCCAATAAATAAATAAAAATAAAAACAAAAACTTTCAAAGTATCTAGAGGAGAAAAATATTATCTTTAAAAAAAGAAAAACAGCAGTAAGACCTTTACCATGTCAATAAAAATAGTTAAATTCAGGGCTGGCAAAATAGCTCATCATGATAGCCTTGGCTGCCAACACACTGGGGCAAGACTTGGTGTTGTAATGTCTTTTCTTAACTGTTTGTCTGTCTGTCTATGTAAGTGTAGAGCAGTAAAGTCCTGGTAACAAAAATAACAATTAATAAAATAACGATAAATATGATAAAAGTGATAGTATAAAGTGCTAGATAATCCTAGAATTTATTTCAGAAAAAGAACATAGAAGTAATTATTTGGTAATCAACATAGGCAAATATAATTAAAAACAAGCAGATTTGCAATAGGAAAAGAGGTTGCTGGTGGTATAAACAAAAGGACTAGAGATAGAGCCAGAAATGTAGGAAGAAATGAAGATGCCAGAATGGGTGAATCTATTGTTTAATTTATGACAGAGCAGCACCAGCAGTGTTTCTCTCCTCTCCTCTACCTGGTCAACTAAGAATACCAAAAGAATCAACCTGGGACTGCAACAAGACAGGAGTAGAATGAGTTCAGGGACCCACCAAATCACCTGTGAGTGCAAACATGTGTGGCTCATGGACAGAGAGGAAGAGAGTAAGTGGCTAGTAACAGTCCAGCAGTTTACCAGTTGAGACACCACCTCGAATCTCTTTCACAAACAAGGGGACTAGTGAAGGGAGGAAAGGATTCCCCTAAGACTCAACAGATGCAACTGTGAGTCTCTGTTGCTACTGCCCTCAGAATCTGGAGCAGCTGCAGGGAAGTCCTGTGCTGACACCAGGGATCAGAGAAGTAACTAGGAAACTCAAGAGAAGATCTATACCTCAGTGACCTAGTGGTGGGGCTGTGAAAGCCTCTTTGCATAACCACTGGATTATCTCTGTCCCACCCTGCTTTATCATTTGGTCAAGAGTCAGTGATTAAGCTAAGAAGCCTACTTATAGTTTAAAAGCCCTGAGGCTCCCATAGCTTACAGGTTAGAAAAAGAATAAAAGAGGATTTTAAGCCACTGAGCCCCAACTTAGGGATTCAAATATTAATGAAACAACTTTCAATTTGAATAACTGTGAACCCTTTAATTACTTTACTTAGACACAAGTCAATCCAGGCAACACTGATCAGTAATTTGAAAAGTACTGAGAGAGGGACCTCATAACATACTATATAAAACGGTTAAACCAACAGGAAGAAATACTGGGGAAATGAACCAGGACAAGAGTCCAGGTAAAAGCCACCCAAAGGGTGAAATACAAAATAATAAGATCAACATCCAAACACTAGTTAAGGAAATAATCACAGGAGTGAGTAAAGAGTTTGAAAGAATTGTCATCAGAAATGCAGAAACAACAAATGAGACCCTGGAAGAAAACACTAATTATCTCAAGGTTATTAGACACCTGAAAGCTGAAATAGCTGAGCTAAGAACACAACTAGCTGAACAAGCTAAAACTAAGTATCAGAACAAGGTAACAAAATAAATGAACTCCAGAAAGCAGTACAGGGGAGAGACAATAGAATGAGGCTGAAGACACAATTTGCAAGATCAAGGATGAATTAGAGACAACTAAAAAAGAAGTAAGAGATCTCAAAAATAGATTTAGAAATACTGAAAACAACAACAGAGACCTATGATATGACTTCAAAAGAAATAATATATGCATTATTGGCTTACCAGAGGACGAAAAAGAGGGAGGGGAAGAAAGCATTCTTCAAGACATAATAGCTGACAACTTCTCTAATCTAGACAACATCAAATACATAAAGGTTCAAGAAGCCAAGAGGGGCCCAAACAGAATTAACCCAGACTTAAAGATACCACAACACATCATATTTAGAATGGAAAGGAATAAGGATAAAGAAAGGCTCCTGAAGGCTGCAAGAGAAAAACAGAGTCACCTACAGAGGAAAACCCATAAGATTACCAGCATACTTCTCCACACCAACACTACAGGCCAGAAGAGAATGGCAATATATCTACCAAGTGCTCAATGAGAAAGGCTTTTAACCAAGACTGTATCCTGCTAGACTGTCATTCAGACTAGATGGAGTCATAAAAACCTTCCCAGACAAGCAACAGTTGAAAGAATCAACTCACCAAGCCTGCCCTGAAAGAAGTGCTGAAAGGTCTCCTCTACACAGTCAGATCACTGTAAATATGGATATATCAGAACACTCTAAAATCCTACAGGAATGGGGTTAAAATATCTTCAATCTTTGATATCAATAAATGTCAATGGCCTGAATTCACCTATTAAAAGGAAAAGAGTAGGATGATGGATCAGAAAACACACCGCGGCATTATGCTGTCTACAGGAAACCCACCTAACTCAACAACAAAAATACAGACTCAGTGTGAAAGGATGGAAAACTATCATATAAAACAATGGCCCACAAAAAAGGGCAGGAACAGCTATTCTCATATCTGACACAATAGACTTTAAAATAAATAAAATTAAAAAATATAGGAATGGACACTACTTACTGCTCAGAGGATCATTCAATCAAGAGGACTTAACAATTATTAATATCCATGTACCCAATGAAAAGCCATCTAAATACATCAAATATCTACTGAAAGAGCTACAACAATATATTAATAGCAACATACTCATAGTAGGGGACTTCAACACCCCACTCTCTCAACTTGACAGGTCATCCAGGCAGAAAATCAATAAAGACATGAGGGAGCTAAATGAGGAGATAGATAAACTAGAACTATTGGATATTCTCAGAGTCATACATCCCAAAAAACTGGAATACACATTCTACTCAAGTCCACATGCATCGTTCTCAAGGAAAGACCATATGCTAGGCTACAAAGACAGCACCAGCAAATTCAAGAGTATTGAAACCATCCTAAGCATCTTCTCAGACCACAGTGGAATTAAACTAACACTTAACAATTAACAAAAGATTAGTAAGAGTCCCAAAATGTGGAAGCTCAACAGTACACTCCTTAACAGCTACTGGGTCAAAGAGGAAATAAAGAAAACAAAACGTTTCAAGTGTTCAATAAAAATGAAGGCATAAGCTATCAAAATAGTTGAGACACAGCTAAGGCAGTACTGAGAGGGAAGTTCATAGCCATATAAGCACACATTAGGAAACAAGAAAAAGCACAAATAAACAGCCTGATTGCACATCTTAAAGACCTAGAAGAAGAGGAAAAAAGGAACCCTAAAGCAACCAGAAAGACAGAATCACTAGTTAGGGCAGAAATCAATAACATTGAAAATAAGAAAACCATACAGAAGATCAATGAAAGTAAATGTTGGTTCTTTGAAAGAGTGAACAAAATCCACAAGCCTTTAACCATACTCACAAAACAAAAAAGGGAGAAGGCCCAAATATATCAGATTATAAATTAAAGAGGATATATCACTACAGACACCACAGAAATTCAACACATTATATGAGGCTTCTATGAACAACTGTATGCCACCAAGCTAGAGAACCTGGAAGAAATGGATGATTTCCTAGATGCCTACAAACTTCCAAAATTAAGTAAAGAGGAAGTAGATAATATGAACAGGCCCATCAAGCTATTGAAATTGAAACAGTTATCAAAAATCTTCCCAAAAAATAAACGTTCTGAACCAGATGGTTTTACAAATGAATTTTACAGAATCTTTAAAGAAGAACTAATACGTCTACTTTTTTAAAGTCTTCCAGAAGATTGAAGACACTGGAATACTCACTTCCAGCTTCTATGAAGCCAACATCACTTTGATACCAAAAGCAGAAAGAGACACAACCAAAAAAGAAAACTATAGGCCAATATCTCTGATGAACATATATGCTAAAATAGTAAACTAAATACTAGTCAACAGGATACAGCAATATATTAAAAAGATTGTTCATCATGACCAAGTGGGGTTTATCCCAGTGATGCAAGGTTGTTTTAATATATGTAAATCAATTGACATGATCTACCACATCAACAAAAGCAAGACCAAAACCACATAGTCATTTCAATAGATGCAGAGAAAGCCTTTGACAAAATCCAACGTCCCTTTATGATCAAAACACTACAAAAAATGCGAATGAATGGAAAATTCCTCAAGATAGTGGAGTCTACCTATAGCAAACCTACAGCCAACATCATTCTCAATAGTGAAAAACTGGAAGCATTTTCCATCAGATCAGTTACTAGACAGGGCTGCCCACTATCACCATTACTATTCAACGTAGTGTTGGAAGTTCTTGCCATAGCAATCAGGCAGGAGCAAGGAATTAAAGGCATATAGACTGGAAGAGAAAAAGTCAAACTCTGCTGTTTGCAGATGACTTGATAGTATACATAGAAAAACCTAAGGAATCCAGCAAGAAGTTTTTGGAAATCATCAGGCAATACAGTAAGTGTCAGGCTACAAAATTAACCTTCAAAAGTCAGTGGCATTCTTCTATGTAAACACTAAGTTAGAATAAGTTGAAATTCAAAAATTAATTCCTTTTACTATAGCAACCAAAACAATAAAATATCTAAGAGTAAAATTAACCAAAGAAGTGAAAGACTTATATACTGAACATTATGAGTCACTACTCAAGGAAATTGAAAAAGACACAAAGAAATGGAAAGATATTCCATGTTCATGAGTTGGAAGAATTAACATCATCAAAACGAATATACTACCCAGAGCCACACACAGATTTAATGCTATCCCCATCAAGATCCCAACCACATTTTTTTAAGAGAATAGAACAAATGCTACAAATGTTTATCTGGAAAAGATCTAGAAATTGCTAAAACAATCTTGAGAAGAAAGAATAGAACTGGAGGCATCAGACCTCCAGATCTCAAATTGTACTATAGGTCCGTTGTCATCAAAACTACTTTGTACTGTAACATGAATAGTCACACAGACCAATGGAATAGAATTGAGAGCCCAGAAGTGTGCCCCCACACCTATGGACATCTAATCTTTGACAAAGGTACCCAGACTATTAAATGGGGAATGCAGAGTCTCTTCAACAAATAGTGTTGGAAAAAAATGGGTTGAAACATGCAGAAGAATGAAACTGAACCACTAGATTTCACCAAATACAAAAGTAAATTCCAAGTGGATCAAGGACTTGGATGTTAGACCAGAAACTATTGTATACGTAGAGGAAATAATTGGCAGAACTCTTTTCAGCATAAATCTTAAAGACATCTTCAATGAAACAAATCCAATTATAAAGAAGACTAAGGCAAGCATAAACCTATGGGATTACATCAAATTCAAAAGCTTCTGCATAGCAAAAGAAAGCACTACCCAAACCAAGAGACCTCTCACATAATGGGAGAAGATCTTTACAGGCCATACATCAGACAAGAGGCTAATAACCAGAATATATAAAGAGCTTGCCAAACTCAACAACAAGATAACAAATAACCCCACTCAAAAATGGGGGGAGGACATGGACAGAATATTCACCACAGAAGGGGTCCAAAAGAGGTCCAAAAACACATGAAAAAATGCTCCAAGTCTCTGTCAGAGAAATGCAAATAAATACAACAATGAGATACCACTTCATTCCTGTGAGAATGTCATATATCATAAAAGGTAACAGCAGCAAATGCTGGGGAGGTTGTGGGGTAAAAGGAATGCTCCTGCATTACTGGTGGGAATGTCAATTAGTCCAACCTCTGTGGAGAACAGTCAGGAGAACTCTCAGAAGGCTAGAAATGGACCTACCCTATGATCCTGCAATTCCTCTCATGGGGATATATCCTAAGGAACACAAGACACCTATCCAAAAAGAACTCTGACACTGGGCTTAAATGGTTAAAGAATTTCTAAAAATAACTCAATTTTTGAGTACTAATTTATGTACAGCCTTAGACTAGAATATTTGCTCCTGTCAATATCTAAGATATTATTATTGGTCGACATCATTAAGTGGCATAAAACATGGTCAAGTATAGTATGGTAAATCTCAATCATAGGATTTTCAAAGAAAAGCACTTTCCCAACTAACTTGTTTATAATAATAATTATCTATTGTCTTTTAAAACTCTAAGACAACAAGGAACATTCTCTTTAAAATCCACATTTCATCTGGTCCCAGAACCTCTGACACTGATTGTATTTCCTGATGCTTTTCTTGTTCCCCTACCCTGTTATACTGGCCTCAACTAAGTCAGCACAACAAATGTCATCATGCCACATTATGCTGCCACTGCCTTTTTACTTCAGGTGTATCCCGAGACGTCAAGCCTGAGATGTCAACCCCCCACCTGGAATAATCTAATAAGGCCTTTCCTAACACATGGAACTACCTCGTTCGGATGGCACACTCTCCAACAAAGTTACAGATTCTAGATATAGGATAGGGCCTGGGATATAGGGGACTGGGTCCATGTATACATGAATGCATAAACTGAGGGAATTATAGCCCTCAGTGTAAAAGTGCTTAATAGTCCTCTATGATTAGACTTAGACAAAATAAGCATGACATCTAGAATGGCCTAAAGAGGGCACTGTAAATTTTCTAATCAAATAATTACTACTTAGGCCTAGACATCCTCCTATCCTAACCTCTATCTCACATCTCTCAATCACTCTTTCTACTCAACTAACTAGACAAAAGAATACACACTATATCTCCTAATTCTCTGACAGCATCAACATTATTGTCACCCCTTGATAATCTTTACCTCATCTTGGATGGAACTTGAAAGAATCTAATAATAAAATAAGCCAGAAAGAAAGATGAATACGGGATGGTCTCACTCATGGACAGAAAGAGAGAAATAAGAACAGAAAGGGGAAATACAAAGTAAACTTGGGAGTAGGTTTGGAGTATTGCACCATAGCAAAGAACTCTGGGGAAGGAGGACAGGGAAGAGTCTGGGAAAAGATTATGAAATCCTGGATCATGATGGTGGAAAAGGACTGAAATTAGAAGTGGGAATGTTCTTCATATAGTTATCATGGAGAGATGAGAAATTTTATGCATAGGTCAACAACTTTATTGTAAACCATTAATTCCCCAATAAAACAATTAAAAAGAATTAAAAAACAGAAATGAAAGAGGCTCAAAGAATACCAAACAAAATAAACACAATTAAATGAAAACATAAAGCTGTGAAACTAAAATAAATAAATAAACAAATGCAAGAAAAACATAAAGAAACAAATTAATTTAATACTCAGAAATTCCTATAAGATTATTTGGGTATTTCTTAGCAGAAATATTGTAGGACATAAAGGAATGATACTTTTATATTCACAGTTATGGAAAGGAGCTGAGTGATGGCACACCTCACAGAACACACATTCCTATTAACAAGGACCTGGGTTCAAACCCCACCCCCGACCCTCAGTGCTCATCTGCATGTAGAAGCCTCATAAACAATGAAGAGTGCTGCTGGTATCTCTCTCTCTTTCCTTCTCCATCTCCCCCTTTCCTCTTGATTTCTTTCTGTTTCTATTAAGAAATACATGAATAAAATATTTTTTTAAAACATGGGAAAAAGACATGGTTCAGAGATAGAACTTTTCATCTTGCACACATGAGACGGGAGGTTTGATACCCATTACCATCAGAGTGATGTTGTAGCAGCACTTTCTGCTCTCCCTCATATATATGGGCAGGGCATATGTCTCAATGACACAATGGCACAGCACATATCTCACATATATGAAACCTCTGGTTCAATCCTTAACATCACATTAAAAGAAAATTTTAGGCTGGGAAATAGCTCATCTGGTAAAGTATACACTTTGCCATGCAAACACCACATGGAAGAACTATGTCTCACACCATTATGGACTTGTTATGAGAAATAACTTATCTCATCTTTACCCTCCTTCTCTCTCTCTTCTTCTCTCTCTCTCCCTCTCTCTGCGTGTTTTGTTACATCTGACATTAAAAAGGAAAACAAAAACCTCCTAGATCTATTGGAATTATACATGAAATACAGGGGACATGCATCATAATAACCTAATATATACCACAGACTGGGGGAGATAACATAATGATACTGAAAAAAGACTTTTATGCCTAAGGCTCTGAGATCACAGGTTTAATCCCCAGTACCACAAGCCAGAACTCAGCAAACCCACAGCTATTATCATACTCAATTGTGAAAATTGAAAAAACTGTTTTTAAGACTAAAAACAAGACTACATTGTTCACACACATAAACTCTGTTTACTCAGGTATTAATGTTTTAGCTAGCACAATTAAACAAGAAGAAATATAAGAAATTCATGTTATAAAAGAAATAAAAATATAATAACTTGCATATGATTTGATATTATATAGAGAAAATTCTATTTTTAAACAAAGATTACTCATTTCTGGCTTATGATGATGCAAGAGATTGGACCTGGGATCACCTAGTCTCAGACATAAAAGACTACTGCATAAACTATTATAACACTTCAGACCAAAAATTATTGATGAACTCACTGAAGATGAACCAACAGGAATCTGAATGTTTCTATTCCTCATAAGAACAGACAGACTGCATCTATCTTAGAATAACCATCTTTGAAAAAGTGTTGAAGTTTAGTGTTTCTGTAAGTAAAAGAAGAAGAACTCAATGGTAAAAGAGTAGGGAAACCTGAGAATATAGCTCCACCAGAAATGCTACTGGAGTTTGTAGATCCAAAGTTTAGATGGGAATTAGGAGGTGGTGGGTCTCTCTTCCATTCCAGGGTGATTGAGGCTTAATCTTTATTATGGAAGAATAAGGGGGAGGGGTGGACATAACTTCCAAATGTTTAGAAAAGACAACCTACTCTTGCCTGAACCTTAGCAGTAAAATGCTACTTGCAAAACCTATACTTTTGGCCTCAGTAGGTCTTGCAAGCACTTTTAATTTTATTCATTGCTAGGAATTCGTTATTCAAGGGTGACTTTTTCAGACAGAAGCAGAGACAGAAAGAGAGAAAGAAATGTAAAGAGAAAGAGAGAAAGAGAAATGTAAAGAAAAAGAGAGAAAGAGAAAGATAAAAAGAAAGGGAAAGAGTAGTCTGGGAGGTGGCGCAGTGTTAAAGCTTTGGACTCCCAAGCATGAGGTCCTGAGTTCAATCCCCGGCAGCACATGTGCCAGAGTGATGTCTGGTTCTTTCTTTCTCTCCTCCTATCTTTCTCATTAATTAATAAATAAAATCTTAAAAAGAAAGAAAGAAAGGAAGAAAGAAAGAAAGAAAGGGAAAGAGAAAAAAGAAACAGTGTCAAAATTATCCAAATACAAGGTTCTAGCCTGGGTTGCATGCAGGGCAAAGAAGGCACACTATACAGGTGAGCTATTTTTCTAGGTTCCTGTGATTATATTTAGAAATATATTCTTATGATTGGAAAAAGAACTATTATAATTATGATTTATTTATTTTCTATGAGAGAAAATAAAAATACTCAGCAATGCTCAACTGGCATTTGGTAGTTCAGCGACTGAACTCCTGGAGCCTTGGGCATGAAAGTGTTATGTGCTATCACTTACTATCTCCTGGTATATATATTTTATACCTTAGTATGAAATACTTATTTTTCAAAATTCATCAAATATGGTATTGAGTTTGATTAATTACAACCATATTCTAAACCCTTAGTATATCTTGACAATATGGAAACTATTTCCTTAGTATCACACTTCTTTCCAATTCAAGGCCTGCTATGCCCTTTCAATTACTGTTGGCCATAAAAGTTAAAAAAAAAACACCAAACATGAAACCGAATCATATTGATACCTTAGTAATGATAAAACTATATCAATTTTTCCTCTGGAAAAGCATATAATAGTCAAAGGGGAAATTTGATGCTAATGAGGAAAAAGAATCATAGAATACGGATTCAAATTCCAGTTAGTATATACTTATTGTTTTTATATATAAAATAAGTGAGTAATAGTAACTAGAACATTTTCAATTGCAGATTAAATGCTTTATGAATAAAGTACAAAGAGTTGATAAAATAATATAGATCACCTACTTTTGTATTAGACTCACAGTATACATTTCCCCATCAATTGCAATCTTGTAGGACATCTAGCAGGAGATAATATTTATAAAATAAAGAAAGGACAAAGATGTTAGAGGGGAAAACTATTTCTTCATATGAACTGAAATTACAATCTAAAGAAAACTAGTACTATCAATGAGTTTTTAACATTCATTTATTTTAATGATACTTGTAATTAAAATATTGAATTTCAGGGAGTTAGGCGGTAAAGCAGTGGGTTAAGTGCAGAGGATTAAGCGCTTGTGGCGCAAAGCCCAAGGACAGGCAGAAGGAGCCCGGTTCCAGACCCTGGCTTCCCACCTGCAGGGGAGTAGCTTCACAGACGGTGAAGCAGGTCTGCAGGTGTCTGTCTTTCTCTCCCCCTGTCTGTCTTCCCCTCCTCTCTCCATTTCTCTCTGTCCTATCCAACAACTACGACATTTAGAACAATAACTACAACAATAAAACAATAAGGACAACAAAAGGGAATAAATAAATAAAGATAAAATAAAATAAAGATATGCAAAAAAGGAAACACTGACAAAAACCATAGGATAAGAGGGGTACAACTCCACACATTTCTCACCACCAGAACTCAGTATCCATCCTCTTCCCTGATAGGTTCCCTATTCTTTATCCCTCTGGGAATATGGCAAGGTGATTATGGGGTGCAGAAGGTGGAAGGTCTGGCTTCTGTTTCCCTGCTGAACATGGGCATTGACAAGTTGATCCATACTAGCAGCCTGTCTCTCTCTTTCCCTAATATTTCTTTTTAAGAACACTTTAAAGTAGCTTTTAAGATTGCTTCTATCAGCAATTTTTGGGTCACAACTAATATAAATAAGAAATACCACTAGGTGCTAAGTCGTATAAAACATGTTTTCCAGGGAGTCGGGCAGCAAGGCAGCGGGTTAAGCCCACGTGGCAGCACAAAGCGCAAGCACTGGCTAAGAATCCAGGTTTGAGCCCCTGGCTCCCCAGCTGCAGGGGAGTCACTTCACAAGCAGTGAAGCAGGGCTGCAGGTGTCTGTCTTTCTCCCTCTGTCTTCCCCTGCTCTCTCCATTTCTCTCTGTCCTATCCAACAACGACATAAATAGCAACAACAATAATAAGTACAACAATAAAACAAGGGCAACAAAAGGGAATAAATAAACATTTTTTTTAAAAAAACATGTTTTCCAGTTTTTAGCTACAAAAATAGTACTCCATAAAATTTCAATACATTATATGCTTTCAGCTTCGTATTTTTTCCTAGTAAAAGATATCTATGTACTCCAGAGTAAAAATATACATTTTTACTTATTAGGAATGAAAATAAAAAATGCTTATTAGTATAGAAATGTAAAACTGGTTTTATATTTTATCTTATTTCCAGAGAATTTACTAAATTACTATATTAACTAAAATTATCTTTAGATTATTTTAGATTGTAGATACACTCTTTTCAACTGCAAATAATGATATATGTATTTTTTCGCTTCTAGAATTGTTGAGGCTCAGTGGCAGCACTATGAATTCACTGTTCCTGGTGGCCATTTTTTCCATTTTATTGGATAAGACAGAGAAACTGAGAGAAGGAGGGAGATACATAGGGAGAGAGAAAGAGAGACACCTGCAGACATGCTTTACCATTTGTGAAGTGTACTCTCTACAGTTGTGGAGAAGGGCACTTGAACTCGGATCCTTGCTGGGACTTTGCACTTTGTACTATGTGCACTTAATCCAGTGTGAGACATTACCTGGCTCCATGACAGTATTATTTCTTCACTACAGTGATTACACTTGACTTTAGCTTTCATGGATTTTGTTAATTGTATGGATTAATACATTTAAGAAAAAGATAAATCAGTGGATATATCATATTAAACGGATAAAAAGTATTTATCCTGGAGTAGGGCGGTGGCAGAGCGGGTTAAGCGCATCATAAGAATCCAGGTTAGAGCCCCCAGTTCCCCAACTGCAGGGCGGGTTCTTTACAAGTGGTGAAGCAGGTCTGCAGGTGTATATCTTTCTCTCCCCTTCTTTGTCTTCCCCTCCTCTCTCCATTTTTCTCTGTCCTACCCAGCAACAATGACATCAATAACCACAACAACGTTAAACAACAAGGGCAACAAAAGGGAAAATAAATAAATATTTTTTAAAAAAAGTATTAATCCACATCCCTCTTTCTTGAATTCAAGAGGAAATCTTCCAATAGTTAAACATTAGTTATGATGTATTTCCCCAAAATACTTGAGCTTCTATATAAAACACAATTGTTTTTAATGCATATAAATATTATGCAGTAGTATACCTTGTAACCAATGTCTATATGAAATATAATAACATTACAAAGATTTGAAAATAAATTTTAAGTATGCACATGTTCTAGCTATTATATATATATATATATATAGACATTAACACATTAATTTTTTCTCTTCCTACATGAAATTGACAATTAAGAGTAAGTGAATATTTTTCCTGCTTCTGTTGTAGGAATTGGATCAGAAAATCTAGTGGTCCCTGGTTGAAGATGTTTCCTTCTAACAAGATTCTATAAGCATTTCATCATCTCCACGTCATTCCATATGTTTTTTCTTCCCTTTTTTGCCTCCAGGGTTATCACTGGGGCTAGGTGCCTACACTAAGAGTCCACTGTTCCTGGAGGCCATTTCCCCCCTATATTTGTAGCCCTTGTTGTTATTATTTTTTGCTATTGTTATTGTTGGATAGGACAGAGAGAAATTGAGAGAGAAGGAAAGGAGGCGGAGAAAAAGACACCTGCAAACCTACTTCACTGCTTGTAAAGAACCCACCCTGCAGTTGGGGAACTGAGAGCTCAAACCTGGATTCTTATGATGGTCATTGCGCTTCACACCATGTGCGATTAACACACTGCACTACTGCCTGGCCCCCTCATTCTATATGTTTTTATTTTAAAAAGTCACTCTTAATATACTACTAAGTGCCCTGTCTCCTTGTTTTATAGCAATGAATACAATCTTAAATATGCATTCCTTTTACAATTAAACTGACATTTTTAAGCTTGTGATCTATGTGTTTAGGGTGGCAAATGGGTGGCTGTGAGGGAAATTTTGCTTTTAAATTTCTAGAGTGTATATTACCAAATCAAAAAAGAAAAACATATTCACTTTAAAAAATGATTCTAGAATCAATTCAACAAAAGACAGAAATATTCTGAATAGAAATAAAATAAGATGGAATGATTAACATATGATAATAAACATATTTGCAATTGAGAAGCAAGTTATTCATAGAAACGTTCCTTAAATTAAATTATCATTATTCCATGCAAGAAAATTTCTAGCTTAACTTCAACAATTCTTTTAAATCTAGTTTAGCTGGTAAATGAATTGAGAATATGTAAATGGTGTAGGTTAATCAAGAGTAAACTAGATACAGAAGATGGAACATGGAACATGGAGTTTTGATTGATTATAAGCATAACTGCACCATATTTTTTTGAGAATTCTCATTTGCTCATTTTCAAAAGGGCTATTCCACTTAAGAAGAAAACCCGAGGAGGACCAGGTGGTGGCACACATGGCTAAGCACACACATTACAGTGCACAAGGGCCCAGGTTCAAACCCTTGGTCCCCACCTGCAGTGGGAAAGCTCTTTGAGTGGTGAAGCAGTGCTGCAGGTGTCTTTCTGTCTCTGTCTCTATCTTCACCTCCCTCCTCAATTTCTGACTGTCTCTTAACCAATACATAATAATAATGATGTCATCTAGCTTTAAAAACAACTTGGGAATAAATATAAAGCCCTGTGGGGATGTATGGAGGGATAAAGCTGGGTTATTTCCTAATGAGAAAATATTCTCTAGATTTTTAGGTCTTGAAAAATATTAATTACTTGTGATTCTACTCCGTCAGTTGTTACCGACTTTATTTTCTTTGGTACAGTGATTTGCACGCGTAGTTTTTCACTATCTGCAAAGCACAAAATGTCTTATTAGAGCAACACTTATTTCCTCATGTAAATTCATAATGTTCCTTATTTCCTCACATAAATGTTCCGTAGAGCAATTCTTATTTTCACTTTTCTTTAATATCTTAGTTCACACTTCCTTCTAGAATTACAAGGCATTTAAAGAGAAGATATATTGCTTTAGCACTTGGATAAACCCTGAATCGAAAGACTGTCCGGCGGGGACATTAAAAAAATAAAGTAAGAAATTCTCTTCTTCTTCCAAGCTACCTAATCTAGAATGAAAATGCAAAGTAGGATAAAAATTCTTGCTGTGTTCACTTCTCTAATGCCATTTCTTAAGCAACCAAGACAAAACAAGACAGCCAGCAGGAACCCCAGGAGGATTCTGACTAGCAAGACTGGCAAGTTAGGACTAAGCTTCCTCTGAGAGCTGGAGCCTCTGCAAGAACAGTTTTCCCAGGAAGCTCCACGTGACATTCCCAAGAGGGGAGAGGACAGGGGTTTTCTTTACATACTGTACTCTGCCTGGAGTCCCCTGAGTCCCATGCTCAGCAGCAGAAGGCACCACATAGCTGGAGGTCCTAGAAACAGGCCAGGATGAAGGCGGTTGGCTTGTGTGGAGGGGCAGTTGGGCTCGAGGAGACCCCTGAGGGGCGCGCGAACCTAGGAGCCTAGGAAGCAGCTACTATGAGAATAAGGGAGGGTCACAAGGCAGAGGGTAAATCTATGCCCAGGCTCCAGGCTTCCACTTGCTTTGACTTCTCTGAGGCTAAAAACAAAAACAACAAACAAACAAAAACAAAAAAACTGGCAGAATCAATTTGAAAAGGCAGAGTTGAGGAAATGGCCAAAGAACAATCATTTACATACTTTAAGTAAACTTTTAAGTTGCCTCATTTAAAGGTAATACGCTCGAGTTAAGAGCTCAATTAACATACAAGTGAACAAATTAACAGACTCTAAAACCTTACAGAGTTAAAGAAAAACAAAGAAGGTCCCAGATGAACCCTGGCAATCATTTCCTCTAACATTATGGGTTAAATTTCTTTTCTATTTTTTCTTTTCTTTTTGATAGGACAGAAATTTAGTTGGGAGGGGGTGATAGGGAAAGAGAAAAAGACCCCCAGCCCTGCTTCACTGCTGCTGAAGCTTTGCCCCAGCAGATAGATGGGAACTGAGGGCTCAAGTTAAACCTGTGCATATGGTAATATGTGTCCTCCCTTTTGAGTTCCTTGCATATCTTCCATATCAGCCCTTTGTCAGGTAAATGGTATGCAGATGAATGTTCCTATTCAATGTAATATGTCTATTTTAATGATAATGTCATTCATTCTGCAGAAACATTTTAATTTGTTTCAACTGCTTTGTTTATTTTTTGTTTTGCTTCCCTTGTCATTAAGTTCAAGTTTTACAAAGACTTCACTGAAGCCACTCAATATCAGGGATCCTTCTATCCTATGTTTCCTTCAATGTGTTTTATGTTCTCCATTCTTACATTTAAATTTTTAATCTGTTTTAGTTTAAATGTTTGCATGGTGTGACAAAGTAATCCAGTTTCATTCTATTGTGTGAAACAAATGAGTTTTCTCAGTAAAATCTACTTATGAGATTTTTCTTTCTCTGTTTTTATGCCCTTGATTCCTTTTGCCATAAAAATAGTTATGCTTGTGAGAACTTGTCTCTAGGATCACAAGTCTATTGTGCTGATCCATGTATCTGTTTTTAGTCTAGTACCACCCTGTTTTTGATTGCTAAACCTTTGCATTATTGTATATACGTGGGGATTTTTGTATCTTGATGATGACTCCAATATATTTCTTTTAGCACAAGATATAGAGTACTATTTGAACTCTATCATGACTTCACAAATTTCAGTAGTGGCTACTCTTGAAAATGAAATAGGAATTTTGAAATAGAATGCAGTAAAGCTGAGGAGTAAGTAAGATAGGCATTTAAACAATGTTAATATTTCCAATTATGAGCATGAACTATCATATTTGTATGATCTATTATTTTAGTAGTAATTTACAGCTTTTTTAACATACAAGTTTTAGACTTTCTTTGCTAAATTCATTCATAGGAACCTTAGTATTTTTATGTAAATATGATATTTTTTTGGATTGCTTTTTCTTCTAATTCACTGTAGCAGGTTGTTTGTATATTGATATTATTGCCTGCCACTTTATAGAATATTGAGTTACTATTTCATCTTTTTTAGATTTATTTATTTACTAATGAGAGAGAGATAGAATCAGAACACATTATTTTAGTATATGTAATGCTGAGAATTGAATTTAGGAACTCAAGGTGTAAGTCCAGAAATCAAGGCAATGTGCTACCTCCCAGGTTTGTTTTTTCTCTCTCTCTCTTTCTACTCACTTATATTTTAAAAATTATTTTATGATTTATTGGATAGAGACAGAGAAATTGAGAAGGAATAGGGAGCCAGAAAGAGAGAGAGAGAGAAGCCTGCAGCACTGCTTCAATATTTTTGAAGCTTCCCCCACACCCCCAGCAGGTGGGGATCAGGGGCAGAAACACAGGTCCCTGTGCATGTGCTCCAGCAGGTGGGCTGCCTCACAGAAACCTTGAGTGATTTTTAAGAGACTTCTCAGTGGAATCTTGAAGTATTTTCATGCATATTCTCATATCATCTTCAGAAAGTGATAGTTTTACTCAAACCTTTCAATTCATACTCTCGATTTTTTTTCTAGTCTATAATCAGAATTGTTAGGACCCCTAAAACAATTATTAGTAACAAAGGTGAGAGTGGAATCCTTGTTAATTTTGCAGTTTCATAGGAAAAAATTTCCGTTTTTCACCAAGTGTGATATTGTCTATTGATTTGCTACGTATAACTTGAACTATGTTGAAGAGTGTTTCTTTTAGCCCCATTTTATTAAGTTTTTAAGTGAATACTGGATCTTGTCAGAAGCTTTCTCTGTGTCTACATAATCATATCATTTACTATAAATACTTTTACTATTATAGTGTATGTATTAATTGATGTGAATATATGGAAATACCTCTGTGTTCCTAGTGTAAATTTCACTTGGTCATGAATTAGGATTCCTAACAATGTATAATTGAGTTCAATATGCTAAGACTATGTTGAGTATATTTGACTCAGGCATGAGTCTGTATTTTTACTTTTTAACAATGTCCCTATCAGGGCTGGGAAGGTGACATAATGGTAGCACTTGTAATGTCACAGTCTGTTTTTGGTATTAAGGTAAATTGTTGCCTCATTTTAGTTCATGAAACTCAAATCTTTGGTGACCATTATTAATTTCCTTTGCATTTGGTTTTGACTTGCATATCCATAGTGATAAATTATGAACATCTTTTCATGTCTTAAATAAATTATACTTTTTTTGACAAAATATACATATATATTTTGTCAAAAAAAGTATAATTTATTTAAGACATGAAAAGATGTTCATAATTATATATATATATATATCATATATATATATCATTAATATATATATATATGATATATATATATATATATACTTTTTAATTGGTTGGGATTTTTGTCGTTGAGTTATAAAAGCTTTCTATATTCTTGAGAACTAGAACCTCATCAGAAATATGATTTGAAGATATTCTCCCATTGTATGGGATGTGTTTTCCTTTTTTTTTTTTTTAGTGTCTGACACAAACACAAGGTTTACTTATTAGGACCCAGAGTTGCTGCATCTCATAGAGAACACATATTACAATACACAAGAACCTGAGTGTGAGGCCCTAGTCTTCATCTGCAGGTCATATGCTTCACAAGTAATCAAGCAGGGCATCTGCTTGATTAGGCATCTGTTTCTCTTTCCCTCTCTTTTAAATTTTTTTTGTTATCTTTATTTATTGGATAGAGGAAGGGGGAAATAAAGAAGGGGAGAGATAGAGAGTCACCAGCAGCCCTGCTCCACCTCTTGCAAATCTTTCCCCCTGCAGGTGGAGAGCAGGGGCTCAAACCCAGGTCCTTGTGCATTGGAACATGTGAGCTCATCCAGGTGTGCCACCTTTTCCTCTCTCTTCCCTTTCAATTTCTCTGTAGATATTATAAATAAATAAGAAAAAAGGTATATTTTTATTTATTTATTTATTTAAATTTATTTTTTATTTAAGAAAGGACAAATTAACAAAGCCATAGGGTAGGAGGGGTACAACTCCACACAATTCCCACCACCCAATCTTCATATCCCATCCCCTCCCCTGATAGCTTTCCCATTCTCTATCCCTCTGGAAGTATGGACCCAGGGTCATTGTGGGTGCAGAAGGTGGGAGATCTGGTTTCTGTAATTGCTTCCCCGCTGAACATGGGCATTGACTGGTGGATCCATACTCCCAGTCTGCCTCTCTCTTTCCCTAGTAGGGTGGGTCTCTGGGGAAGCTGAGCTCCAGGATGCACTGGTGGACTCTTCAGTCCAGGGAAACCTGGCCGGCATCCTGATGGCATCTGGAACCTGGTGGCTGAAAAGAGAGTTAACATACGAAGCCAAACAAATTGTTGAGCAATCATGGACCCAAAGCTTGGAATAGTGGAGAGGAAGTGTTAGGAGGGTACTCACTGCAAACTCTAGTGTACTTCTTTCAGATATATATTTTGCACTTGTTTATGGATACGTGTGAACATATGCTCTATCTCAGAGAACCTTGTGTATGTCTAGGTTTTGGGATTTTGTTAGAAAGTGATCCACCTGGGATGGAATTAGAGAATACTATGAAAGGAAAGGTCTCACCTGAATAATGAAGCTGAAGGGTTGTCATTCCACACCTGAAGTGTCTGGACACAGTCTGAGCTGAAGCATGTTGAGGTGGCAATAGTTGCGTTGATTAGGTTGCGATCCGCTGATGCAATATTATTTGATATGGATTGGGAGAGGCATACGGGAAAGTGGGCCCTCTCCTAAGGTTCCAGGACTGGGGGAAATATAGGCTCTATAGTGGAGATGTGAAGTTCCTGCTGTCTTAGGGTTCAAAAAGACAATGGATAGTTAATGTTATCATCACATTATTTGGTAACTGGGTTAACTTTGAAAAGTCCTTTTGTTAGGGTCTGCTGTACAGTACCCAGTATTTTGTAAATAGCTGTGCCACTGGTTGCTTCTGATCTCCTTGGTTTAGGCTTTTGAGAGAGTCCGCATATCAAATACACAGCCTATATATTAAAAAGACTCAGTCTGTGTTTTAAAAACTTCGAGACATACAATTAATTTCCCCCTCTCATATTAATTAAGTAGTGATTTATATGACTACACTTTACTAGGAGTGTACATAAACACCATTGTTTTTTATGAGGGAACTGAGGGCCTCACACATGCACAATACACTAAGCTGCCTGCCTGGTACTTTTTTATTTTTTAATTATATAATTAAGGGAGAATGGAGAAAGAGGAGTGGTGAGATACCAATATTCTACCCTCATAGCTCCCCCTTGTGCTGTCCATGGTGCTCACACATGTTTCTGGGGATTGGACTTTGTGGTTCATGCACAGTGAAATATGTACTTTATACATTGAACTATCCCTTGGCCCCACAAATGTTTTCATTTGAATGAAATCCATTTTTTTTCTTAGATCACTTATGATTTTAATTTTTGGTGTTGTCTTCTTTTGGTTTTGTTTTCTTATTTCGCTTTCAGTTTATGATAATAACTATTTTTGAAATCTCTATTAAAGTTTGTAATTTTCAGTAGTGTTTGAATGTTATAATTCTCTTCTTAACGGTATATTACCATGAAATTTAAACTTGCTGTTACATTCCACTGTATGTGCTTTTGACTTACCTACTACATACATATGTGTGTCACACACACACACACACACACACACACACACACACACACACACACTCAAGCACACTCCCACGCTAGTTACTTCTTTTTCAAATCTTGTTTACCAACATGTAATTAGGGGTATATCCTTTTCTTTCCAGTAGATGGTGCTATGGCATTCTTTTTGGGTTACTGCTAGTAGTTGTAGGGGCCTTAGGCCATCTTGGGATAGTGACTTGCTGCTCCCATTTCAGTGGGTGGGGAAGAAGAATAGAGAATTTCTGGGGGAGACAAGCTACTCACCTGTGGTCTTACTGTTACACTCCTCATTGGGTAACTAGATCTTAGGCTTTGCAGCCTATCTGCTTTAAGGATAGACATTTTAAGTCACCTATATAAATGGTGTATGTGCACAGAGTTGTAGTTCACAATGCTTTCTTTGTAGCCTTTCCAGTAGGGTTCCTACCACAAATGGGATACATCAAGGCCATTGCCTTTGAATTCATGTTAAAAGAGTATGAATAAGACAGGGGTAGATTGCATAACAGCTATGCAAAGATACTATGATGATTGAGCCTCCAAAGTTCCAGTTCAATCCCCTGCACCACCATAAACCAGAGCTGATTGGTGCTCTGGTTAAAAAAAAATGCAGTTTTGATTCACTAAAGAGGGAACTCTTTAGGGACCTAGTGGTGGTTCATCAGATTGAACACTTCAGTACACATATTACAGTGCACAAAGGCCCAGGTTTAAACCCCCTGTCCTCATCTACAGGAGGAAGCTTCACAAGTGGTGAAGCACTACTACAGTTGACTCTATCTTTTTCTGTTTCCCCATGCCCTCTCATGACATGTTCAGACTGTGTTAACATTTCATTTCCATGTGAAAGTTTGTTTTCTTTTCTAGAGAGGTCATCATACTCATTATACTGCTCTGGCAGTCATTGTTTTGATATAGTAATCCTTATTTTTTTAATTTTTATTTATAAAAAAGAAACTGACTAAACCATAGGATAAGAGGGGTACAACTTCACACAATTCCCACCACCAGAACTCTGTATGCCATCCCCTCCCAGGTAGCTTTCCTATTCTTTATCCCTCTGGGAGTATGGACCCAAAGTCATTGAGGGATGCATAAGCTGGAAGGTCTGGCTTCTGTAATTGCTTCTCCACTGAACATGGGCTTAACAGGTCGATCCATACTCCCAGCCTGTCTTTCTCTTTTCTTAGTGGGGAAGGGTTCTGGGGAAGCGGGCTCCAGGACACATAGGTGGGGTTGTCTGTCCAGGGAAGTCTGGTCTACATAGTGCTAGCAGATGGAACCTGGTGGCTGAAAAGAGAGTTCACATACAAAGCCAAACAAATTGTTGACCAATCATGGACCTAAAGGCTGGAATAGTGCAGATGAAGAGTTTGGGGGGGGGGGCTCCATTTTGTAGATAGCTAGTAAGCATATTTTAGTTATATTCCAAAGGGCCTGTGGCTATACTAGTGGTTTTTTTAAAATATATTTACCTATTTATTTCCCCCTTTGTTGCCCTTATTTTTATTGTTGTTGTAGTTCTTGTTGTTATTGATGTCCTCATTGTTAGACAGGACAGAGAGAAATGGAAAGAGAAAGAGAGGGGGAGAGAAAGAGAGATACCTGCAGACCTGATTCACTGCTTGTGAAGCGACTCGCCTGCAGGTGGGGAGCCAGGGTCTGGAACCGGGATCCTTACACCAGTTCTTGTACTTTGCACCACATACATTTAACCCTCTGAGCTACCGCCCGACTCCCTATACTACTGTTTTTGTTTGTTTGTTTGTTTGTTTTTGCCTGAGCCTGAAATCTTATATGTAGGTAGGTACTAAATATTATCTGGGGAGGTGATATCATTGCTGGCAGAAGAACCAACAAGCTGGATCAGGGAAGAGAGTAGTAGAGTAGCTCCCAAATATGGGAAAGGTGTATAAATATTGACTGTACTCCCCTTCAATTTGATCTGAGGCCCATATTCAGTTTAGGAGCCTATGTGACCTCTGCATCCCTATAGATCTGAGTTCACATTCAGTGTTCATAAGTAAGAACGTTCCAAACTGCCCCAATATTAGGATCCATCTTCCTCAGGTGTAGCATAGAGTATATTGTCCAGCCTCCCTTTGGAGGATGGAACATTCTCTACAATTGTTGATCCAAGTTGAGGGCAAGGTCCTATGGGGGCCGATATAATACTTTAAAGATACATTCAATTTTAATTACTTCTACCATCACCTATTTCGTGTGTTGAAAATCATACCCATTTAGAAAAAGAATTTGGTGCAAAAATCAGACAGATCAGTTTTAGTCAATAAATTTGGGCTACTAAATTAAACAACAGCTGAATCCTTTTCCAATGTATGGGGAAAGACATCAGTAAAACATTTTCATCATTTACTACAGTGGCTTTTACTAAATACCCAGAGTTCTGATATTAAAGGGCACTAAAGTACCTTGATTTCCATGACAGGAGAGGTATTTCCACAGAGACATGAGACATGAACATTGACTTGGCTGAGGCAGAGCACAGAAGAGAGACTGGAACTTTCCCCATCAGTAAGAAGAATGCAGATTTTAAAAATAACAACAAGGGGCCAGGTGGTGGTGCATCTGGTTAAGTGTACACACCACTGTATTGCATAAGGGTTTAAGACTCTTGATTCCCATCTGCGGTGGGAAATCTTCATGTGAGGTGAAGCAGGGCTGCAGGTGTCTCTCTACCTCTTGTTTCCCTCTCTCACCTCAATTTCTCTCAGTTTCTATGCAATTAAAAAGTTAACAATAATAATAAATTGCTAAAGAAAATGTGAGATTTGTAAACTATAGTGTATATTAGTGTGGCAGTGAAAGTAGAGGTCACTTGAAAGTCAAAGACCCCCAGCAACTTTGTACATAGTTTGAGACTACTGAACAGAATTTGGGGGGGAGTAAGATTAATAGTATACAGTATAGTTGTTAATATACAGGCACATCAATATTCCATGGCCCTTTTCATTCCCTCACACCACCACCACCACTACCAGCACCACCACCACATTTTAGAGTCTTTTGTTTTGGTATAGCCTTGCCCCATCCAAGGTTCACACTGTGTTTTTCTTTTCTGGTTTACTTCTTAAGTTCACCTGGCATTTGTCCTTATCTTTTTGACTTATCTTGCTTCACATAATGCCTTCAAGTTCCATCCAGCATGATGGCTTCATCAGTTTTTATAGTTGAGTAGTATTCCACTGTGTATATACACCCCACCTTTCTTTGACAACCATCTGTTGTTGGACACCTGGACTGTATCCAAGCTTTGGCTATTACAAATCATGCTGTCATGAACATAGGTATATAGATTTCTTTTGATGAGTTATGTTTGTTTCCTTTTAATATATCCTCAGGAGAATGATTGTCATAGGGTAGGTTCATATCTAGTATTCTGAGAATTGCCCAGATAATTGTCCATAAGGTTTGCACCAATTGCATTATCATGAGTATAGCATGGTTTCTTTTTATCTAATCCTCATCTACATTTTCCTAAATGAAGTTCTATTTGTTACTTGTTAAGAGTGTATGGTGGATCAGTCTCACAGACTGAAGAAAGCTTTAGTACTGGTACAAATATCATAGCTAATGAAAAATGGTCCTGTTTGGATACTTTTCACATGAAGAACAATAACTTTAAGCACTTAGAAGAGTGGCAATTCATCCAGTCAGAAGTAGAGAACTAGTACAGTGGAGCAAAAGAAAGAAGACTAAATATATGCCTTTGAGAATTACATACATTATAAATCTAGAACCATATGTGTAAAAGTCTTTTCACATTGAAGATAGAATACGTAGGATGAGGGGGTAGAGCCAAGATGATGCCTTTGGAGTAGCAGCTGCCATGAGCTCCCAAAAGCAGCAGCTTGTGACCTGGGATTCTCTGGATAGGTTAGGATACTGGGCTGTCTGTGGGAGGGTGAATATGGGCTGGTCAGGGTGACACCAAAATACAGTCCCATACTTCACTCTTGGGCTGACAAACAGGCCAGGGGGATAAAGAACAGAAATCTTTTGATTATTTCTGAGCTCATCCTTCTCCCCCCCCCCCCCCGAACCAGCCCCCAGGGGCTGAACAACCTCTTCTAGCAGGCTTCCCACTGAGCTATTTTCTTTACTAAGATTCCTGGCTTACCAGGCATGTCATTCCAATCCTTTTCTTTTTTGTTTAACTTCTCTCTTTTTAAGTGGCTAAGCACTATTTGAGTGACAAAATACCTGACCAATCATAGTCTCATCCATGTCTGGGAAAGACTACCTTGAAGTTGGTTTTTTTTTTTTTTTTTTTTTGTATACTTCTTACAACTGTCTGTCTTTGCTCAGGCAGCCTGCAGCCATCTGGAACGGTTCAAGCTGTGGTCTGACTCTTAGGGTTTTTTACTCTATTTTATTTTATTATTGCTATTATTATATACACATGTGCATTTTCCCTCCTGCTTCTTCAGGTTGACCAAAATTAACTGTTGTTGTTTTTTCTATTGCTAGGTGACTGGTGTCCTATCTGTTGTGAGAGGAACTTGTTTCTACAGCTTCCCTACATTCTTCTTTTTCTTTCCTCATAGCTACCTTAAAAAAAACAAACTATTTCCTTTCAATGAAAACTATTTCCTTTCAATGCTCTTCTTTTTCTTTTCTTCTTCTTTTTTAAATTATTTTCTTCATCCCTCCTTCTTTTGCTCTGAATTCACTGATACTCGCTTTTGAATTATTTGGAGGAGAAATCTGACTCAGAGTGGAGTGTGTGTGTGTGTGTGTGTGTGTGTGTGTGTGTGTGTCTTCTCTACTTCCCTTTCTCCTCTTTATCCCTAGAATTTATAGTGGACAGTAGATTTTCATAATTGTCTACTCCTGCTTTCCATTTTCTCCTTTCTCTTTCTTCTTTTTTTTGTTTGGTTGCTATATTTTCTTGGACTTTAGGTTTTGTTTGGCTAACTAGTATTGGTTGAACTGCATTAGTCCTTGCTTCAGTTACTATTGTCACAATTTATGAGGCTGGTGACTGCATTTGTCATAAAGGTCTTTAGTATAGCATGGCTTGTACTTAAAACACAACAACTGAAGAATGATAGAACAGAAAAATAAAAACCACATCAATAAAAAAAATGGTTAAATCAAGAGATAATATATCTGCTACTACAATGAATCAGGACAGGAGCCAAGAAGAAACTCCAAATCCGTCAGAAGTAACCATAGATAAGAAAATAATGCAAGCAGTAGTAAACCTAATAGTCACAGAAATGAAAAAACTATGGAGGAAAGGGCTATCAGAATTAGGGAAACAACAGATGAGACCCTCAAAGAAAATACAAGCCACCTCAAGGTAATTAGAAAAATGAAAGCTGAAATAGCTGAGCTAATAAGCCAATTAGCAGAACAAGCTAATACTATAACTGAACTGAAGAAAAGCTGAGGGAAAGGGAAGCAGACAAACAGAAGCAGAAAACAATTATCCAGACAGTGGATGAGCTAGAGAAAAGTAAGAAAGAGGTAAAAGAGCTAAAAAAGAGATTGAGAAACAATGAAAACAACAGAGACATACGGGGTGACCTCAAAAGAAGTAACATTCATATAACTGGCCAACCAGAGGAAGAAAGAGAGGAAGGGGAAGTAAACATTCTAGAGGAAATAATAGAAGAAAACTCCCCAGACCTAAATAGCAGGAAGGATATTAAGATTCAAGAGGCCCAGAGAGTCCTAATCAGAGTCAACACAGTCCTGAAGACACCAAGACACATTCTGGTTACAATGAAAAGAATTAGGATAAAGAAAGGATCTTAAAGGCTGCAAGAGAAAAACAAAAAGTCACATACAGGGGAAACCCCATAAGACTATCAGCAGACTTCTCCACTCAGACTCTAAAATCCAGAAGAGAATGGTAAGATATCTATCGAACCCTGAATGAAAAAGGGTTTCAACCAAGGATAATATGTCGTGCTAGACTTTCATTCAAACTAGATGGAGGAAGCACAACATACTCTATGTCTCACCTGAGGAAGATGTGCCTATATTGGGTCAGCTTGGAATGTTCCTACCAAGGACCCAAGCTTATGGCAGCAGGACATTTCAAATCTTTATTCATTCGAGTGCCCCAGATTTGGGTGGTAGCACACCTGGTCCAGCCACATGGCGCAAAAACGCAATGGCCAGCATCTGCCTCCTGGTCTGCACGCCCTCAATCCTCCATCTCGGGACACGGAAGAGAAAAGACAGAAACATAAGTGGCTTGACAATAACATACATGGTTAGGAAAGGGGTGGAGAAAGGCAAAGGGGGCCATGAATGGTATGGACCTCCCCAGCAACTGTTGCTAGGTGTTCAACTGGTAGGATTAGCAATACCCTGCTGGGAATTAGGAAGGAGAACTTTAGTCATTTTTAAGACAAAGCAGAAGATTGATATGTAGATAATAAAAGGACTGACCATAGCATCAGGAATGCAAAGTGGTTTGTGAGACAAGGAGAGCATGGATGTCACCTAAAGTCAAGCCCTGCAAAGCTCAACCACATCCTCATAATTTCCCAACACCTATCTAATTAACTTTTAATAGTATTTTTCTATTTTTGACTTAGAAACCCTTAAGAATTATTTTCAACTTTTTTACTTCAAATACTTTTCTCCCCATTTTCTTCTTCCCCTGAGACATAGATAAAATTACTTTATATTTCCTGTGCATTTTATTTACCCTACTTGCTTTTCCACTAGCCTCTCATTTTCATTTCTTTTCTTTTTTCTTTTTTTCCTCTCTCCAGAACTTACTTTAATCTTTATTTTCACCTGATACATCTCTGAGCTATGCTCAGGAAAAAATTCTGAATGATCATAAAACTATCAGAATATTCTATTAGTTTACATACTTTCCTCATTTTCTACCCTTTTATATAATTTTATTATCTCTATTTATTGGAGAGAATATATATATATTAATTTTGTACATTATTATTTTACATAACTGGCACAAAATTCTTCAGGAGACTATCTGCTCTGAATAAGTGTTCAAATATACGGTGCTGGTGCTGTTTCTCCCATACACAAGATTGATGGATCCAGGAACTGAATGGCAGAAGTCATAGAAGTGCCACTTACTATTACTGCTATCTCCCGAACTGCCCCTGTGGCTCCAGACAGACTATGACCCACATAGTCAACGACTGCCACCTCTCCAGATTCAAAGGAGGTCTCGAAACTTTACATCAGGCTCAACCTGATGCTGTTGACTGGCTACGGAAGAAGGGCAAACGCTAGAAGAAGAAGAACTGCTATCTCCCCCCACTTTGACTTCTTGTGGCTAAAAAGTCTTGGTCCTAGATGGAAGAATGTTTTCATCAGGAGATACAACAAATATTCATTGACCTGAACTTAAAAGAGTGCCACTTTAGACTCCTTGAATCTCAGAATCAACAAGTAAAAAAAAATAGTTTGGTATTGATTGGAATAATAAATATAGATCAGAAAGGAGGAAACTGGGCTACTATTCAGCAGTAGAAGTAGAGTCACCAATCCCTGACAGGTATTCACATTAAGTCAAAAGGAATACAGAATGCATAGTAGTAGAAGGCAGTCACAACTGTTTTGCTAGTAACAAAAATAAGAATGATGACGTCATGGATATCACACTTTATTTTTTTAGTTCATTTGAATATATATCTACATACATTCATAACATCCCTTAATATAACTGAAATCACATATTTGAAAGGAGTATATCAATTAAAGTTGTTTTTTTTTAAATCTAAGGATCAAATCAAATCTGGTGCTTCAAGGGTGGTATATTTATATCCTCAGGATCACTATCTTTTGATTGGTCCAGGTCATAAGACTAAAACATAAGAACATGCTACAACAATTTAAAATAGAACAGTGGTTTTTTTAATCTTTACATTTTTTAACTCATAGGTAGTGATTAATAGGATTAGTGCTTACTAACAAAATCAGTATACTTAGAAATAAGAAATATGTCATGCATGAGTATATAAATATGCATTATGTACATATAAATTATATTCAGGAATACATGTTGTATTACATTATATTATGTCACATTATATGTAACAATATATATGCACCTATATTTTCTTATCATATAAAGTTATAAATTGTAGGTGTTTAATTTGAGGCATTAAGGCAATGCGTGTATTCTTCTATTTCATTTTTCCTGCCCATTAAAGGTAATCTGAAAAAAATTAGCAAAGGGAAATAAAATCACATACAATCAAGTGACAAAAAGTATGACTAATTTTCAATACATCCTAATTTTTACCAATATTATGAAGAGTCTTATTACGTACATTTTCAAAATCAAACTGTAATATGCAAATGCTTAAATTAGTAAACATATTGAGTTAGGAAGATATGTACAATAAATTTTTAATTGAAAATTGAAATGTCTAAGGTAAAATTTGCAATACTGAAATAATTTCCATTTAATTTTTATTTAGTTGAATAATTAGCATTACTCAACATGAGCTTACATTTTTTATATTTATCAAATGCACTAAATTTTCTTTATTTCTCTGTCACTCCCTCTTACTATAAAAATATTTCATATTCATGTGTCAACAACTGTGCTATATCTCATTAATCATGCCAATAAAGTAAAAGTAAGACTATATTGCACACTTACTATGGTAGGAAGTGATTCAGGTAGTCTCCATTTTTAGGTTAATCTTTGGATTCACTCTCACTTTCAAGTTGCCTACACATTCAAACACAAATATTGTTACTAAAATACCATTATTTTCAAGATTGCTCAATGCAGCTCAGTACTACCTATCAGTAGTGAAGCAGTTCTGACTTCCAAGATGAAACCTGCTAGCTGTCACAATTTGAGAATATGTGACCATAAAAATACCTCCTAAATGTTAGACAAGACTAACAAGACTAATATAAAATTTTCACAGTAATATGTCTATCTGAACATGAATTCAAATCATTTTCATAATCATTATTAGCTTTAAACATTTTGTCATTCATTTTCTATTAACCTATTCTAATTTTACTTTTTACCCTAAAAGACAATTGATGTTAAATATTATGATTCTTACCAAAAAAAAGGAAAACATTCTTAGTATTAACTGAATTATGCTTTTTTGTATGAAGCATGTAATTTCAGGAATTGTAGACTTACTTTTCAAAATACCTCCATAAATTATCTACCTCTTTATTTCTTATTGCCATATTGATTTTGATTAATGAATAATATCGAGTAAAATTGAGCTGTAAGCCCAAAGATAGAGATGATTTTATAACAATTTTCTTGAAAAGTCAATTTTAATAATTTGAATTCATGAATGAACCGTTTTTCAGATTTTCTAATATTTTAGATAAAAATTTATTTTGTATTATCTCTGCAGGTTAGCTATGGCTACTGCTTGATAGTTATTTTGATGTGACATAGTGGACTCACACATACATGATTGTACTATGCCCAGTCAGATTTCTGTTTCTTTTTTATGAGAGGAAGAGAGAGAAATCAAGAAAGTGATAAAATGAGAGAGCCAGTGAGAGAGAGAGAGAGAGAGCTACAGCAGAGCACCAGTTTCTTCCAGTGCTATGACACTTCCATGAAGTACTGAGTACACATGGAAAGGCATATTCTTTACTAGGTAACGTATCAACTTCCTCAAATATTACTTTTGTCTTTCTACTTTGATACCCTATTTATCTATTTAAATGACTGAAAAGCTAACACTTCCTTGAATTTACTTGCTACATTTTAACAAAATAGTAGAGAAAATTTTAAAATAATAAAAATTATAAAATAATAATGTATAGTACATGTTTAGCAATTAAGAAAAAGCCATATAAGACAACAGAAAATATTAACTAAAAAGAAGTCTATTTATTTTGCATTGAGTTCAACTTGTAATAGATTAAAATGTCTAATGTTTAAAAATTATGGCTATGGGTGGGGGTAGGGAGCATAATGGTTATTCAAAGAGACTCTCATGCCTAAGTCTCCAAAGCCCCAGGTTCAACCCCCGTGCACCATCATAAGCCAGAGCTTGTCAGTGCTCTGGTAATATATATATTTACTAGTGATTAGTCATCATGATATTATGTATTGAATTTCCAAAATTAAAGGTGAATTACTAATAGTTATACCGCCATGCTCTCATTATTCATATTTGCTTTGTATGTGAACAATATTTTAAAAGTAACATGTCTTAAAATCATATACTCATCGCTTGAATATTCCTCAGTTTTCCATCTTTTTCTTTGGTAAAATACTTTCGCCAAATTAGCAATTAGTACACATAGAACAATAAAAAACGGAATGAGTAAGAAAAATGGCCATCTGGTAGGTTTGGAGCGGTAAACGTTTTCAATGAAGCTTTTACCTAGGGGGGAAAAAAGTTATTTGGAAGCACTTGCCAGGAATATAGCAAACATTTCCAGTATTTTCCTATGCATCTTAGAACAAAAACTTCAAGCTACTTAATTGGATACAGAATTCTGGTGGTGGGAATTGTGTGTAACTGTACCCCTCTTACCCCTCTTATCCTATGGTGTCAATATTTCCATTTAATTTTATTTTTATAATATTTACTTTTATTGGATAGAGACAGAAATCAAGATGGTATGGGGAGATAGGGTGAGAGACAGAGAGACACCTGCAGCATTGCTTCACCACTTGTGAAGCTTTTCGCCTTCATGGGGGACTGGGGGCTCGAACCCAGGTCATTGCACATTGTAACATGTGTGCTCAACCAGGTGAGCCACCATGCGGCCCAGTATTTCTGTTTTATCAATAAATAATAACAAGCAATGCTGTGGAGACAGAGCATTTTGAGAGCCTCCAAAATCATTGTGCATCATTCAGTAGCTGTTGGGCTTTTAGATTTTGTAACTACTGTGGTTCAAGGATGCTACTTTTCAAGATAATTTGAGAAAACTATGGAGTGTAAAATTGAAATAGATAAAAATGCCACAAATTCACTGTTCTGAGCTGCCACTGTTATTTATTTATTGCCTCCAGGGTTATGGCTGGGGTTCAGCACCTGCACCATAAATCCACTGCTCCTGTGGCCATTTTTTTTTTCTATTTTTCTTTTTGGATAGGACAGAGAGAAATTTAGAGGGGAGGGGAAGATAGAGAAGGAGAGATACAGAGACCTGCAGGCCTACTTCACCACTTGTGAAGTAACCCCCCTGCAGGTGGGGTATGAGGGGCTCCAACAGGGATCTTAATAGATGTGCCACTGCCCGTCTCCACTTGCCACTATTTTAAAATAGTCCTCAATGTTTTGCAAGTTTTTTTTTGTTTTTTTAGGATAGCAACAAATAAAAAAAAAAGCAAATTTCAACAACTCTTGTCACTGTTGTTTTAATTAAAGATTAGATTTTGAAATTCTTACATTGCCATTTTGGACATTCTACCCTAAAGTAATATATTTTTATGACCATTTATCTGTTTATTTTGGAGTGAGAACAAAGGATCACTCTGGCATATGTGATGCAAAGACCAAACTTGGCACCTCATACTTCCAAGTCTAATGCTCTATCCAATAGACCACTACCCAGACCACCTAAGTGATATTTTTAAAGCACTAATGTAAGCATTCAACTTTTCTTGAGATATTACAAGGAATACTACTCAGTTGTTTAAATGATGAAACCATCTCTTTTGCCACATCTTGGATTTAACTTGAGGGGTCATGTTAATTGTAAATAGTCAGAAGAAGCATGAAACCAGGTAATCTCACTTATGAGTGCAAATAAGCAAGGTGAGAAGGGTAAAACATGGCGTGAAACTTGGACTAGCTGCTGTCTGTAGCAGCAAGGTCTTGAACACGGGGCAGGAGTGATGGAGGGGGGCTGCGAAGGCACTGGGGCCCCAAAGTTTTATCCTGGAAGGAGACCCCAGCTGGAGGTGAGAGTAATGTGCAGATACCTATCACAGAAGGATGACAAACTGAGCCTATATGGCAACTGTTTCATAAGACATCCTTCCCTAATAAAACAGGAAACAAAATTCCTTTCTTTCTCAAGAGATGTCAACTTTTAAATTTATTCCATATGAACAGTTATATAAGTTGACATTTTAAAGGTTTTTTTTTCAATTTTATTAGTGACTTTATGGTGTCTTATAAAATTATAAGACATCAGGGGTTTAATTTCAAACTGAAACCTGGTGTGTAAGTTACCAGACTCTCCACCACAGATCTATGGTTCCACCAATAGTTCTCACAGTCTCAGGTTAATCTGTCCTTTGTAGATACTTGGAACTGATTTTTCTTTCTCAATTGAATGATTTTAAAATTTTTATTGAAAAAAATTATTATTCCTAGAGTAATGGACACATTTCCAGACTGGTTCCACTCTATTTTTATCTATCACTTACCAGTGACCCACTGTCTTGGTTATTTTTACATATCCTAAATCTATCAGCATACTATATTAAATCCAACATAAGCCAAATATATTGAACTGTCCTTTGTTGTTCTGTTTTAGCTTGTTTGGCTACTAAAGGACTTTTGTATATATGTCAAAATCAAATTATTTGTGGCTGAGGAGAGCAAAACCAATGTATGTAGACATACCCTATCAGGTCTCAACTCCCAAGCTAAATTTACATATTCTAATATATATATGTATATATATATGGAGAGAGAGAGAGAGTTGAATTGGTAAAACTGACATCTTAGCAATTATAAGCTTTCCAACATGTGGGCTAACATATTTTCAATTAACTTGCATTATTTTATATCTGCATATTTTATTCATCCTCAAAATGCAGGCACACAAATCTTTTTTTATGTTATATTTATTCTAACATTTTATGTTTTGATAGTAGTATAACTGTTACTAATTAGTGTAACAATTGATGTACATAGTGTAGTTATTGTCATTATAAAATAGCAATGCTAAATTAGTATTCTTATGGTTGTTTCCTCTTATTTATTGTATTATTAATCAGTATCACTTTATTGAGAAAATGCTTATTTGTTGTTATAAGGTTACATTTCCCCATTCCCCCCATGGTAAGCATTTTTGCCCTCCTCCAAACTATCATCCTGCTCCAGCATGGGGAGTTAGGTCCTCAACTTCCTTTTGTTCCTCCCTCCCCACTTCTGAGTCCCCAAATCTGCTGCAATAGATCATGTTCCACCCATTGAGTAATCTACCTACAATTTCACATGGTTCCCTGAGCCAGAGTTCTGTATCTCCATTGCCTCCATTGGGAACTGCAGTAATCCTCCCAAGTCACAGATATGAGTTGACAATTATTTCTGTAATCATCTGCCTGCCTGCCTATCTATCTATCGATCTATCATCTGTGTATCTCTCTCTCTCTATCTATCTATCATCTATCATCAATCTGTATTTCCTATTTTTCTATGGTCCTGCTTTCTCTTCCATTTTAAGCCACAGCTACGCCTACTACCACTTCTTCATGTCTGTCCTTTTTTCCTCTACTCTCTCTGGGTCCTCAAGGAATTGTAGTTCATAGCCTTTTAGTTACCTTTCCCTAACGTTTCTCCTTTTTTTGGGGGGTATAGACTAAAATTCTGTTTAAAGTGTGGAATGTAGGTGGTCTGGCTTCTGAAATTGCTTCTTATCTGGACATGAGTGTTGGCAGGTCAATCCAAACCCCAGTTTATTTCTATCTTTCCCCTAGTGGGTAGGGTTTTAGAGAGGTGAGGTTCCAGGGCACATCGGTGAAGTCATCTGCTCAAGGATCAGGATGGAATCATAGTAGCATCTGCAGTTTGGTGTCTGAAAGGCAGCTAAGTTATTAGGCAGGACAAACTGTTTAATAAATAGGAAACAGAAAGAAGGATAGTGAAGGTGAGAACAAGGATTTTGGGGTGGAAAGAACCTAGGAAGTTTATTTTAATTATGTTCCTTGGGGAACCATGATTTTAGTGATTGTTTCCCTGAGCTTGATAGTTAACATGGAGGCTAAAAAGTACTGTCTGAGAAGAAGTACCCATACTTGAGGACAGGGCTAGAAACCTGGATTAGGGCAGAGATCATCTCCCAAACTTGAGGAACTAATATAAATACAGTTAACTGTTTACTACATTAATCTCAGAGCCCATGTATATTCACATTGAAGGTAGGAGCGTGCATAACCTCTGAATCCGTCAGTTTCAAATCACAGTCCATGGTAACAGCCTGAACATTCTAGGCTGCACTCATTTCAGGACCAGTCTTCCTTGAGTGACAGAGTGGGCTGGTCCAGCTTCCCTTTGGAGTGTGGGGCAGTCCCTTCCATTGCTACTTTATAGTGAGTGCAAGGTCCTGGAGAGGACTTTGAAAGGTCTTATAGTGGCATTCCTGATGGAAGTGATCAGTGGTGGTGAAGACAGCAGTCTATTAGAGGTCTAGGATTATTTGTATCTGCAAGGGGACCTTAGGATTTTCTGACTTGGGCCCTAGGTTATGGGGTGTCCTGGTAGTGGCCAAAGAGGCCACCATCAAATCAAGTAGTCTCTTGTTATCTTCCTGATTTTGTAGCTTTTTCCTTACTTGGAATTCTCTCAGCTATTAAAGCACTGATTACCATTATCAGAATAGATGGGAGTTTGTTTTTCTTTTAATATCCCATGGTTAGGATTTACTGTACTATACTTGGCCTTACCATGTTTTATGTCATTTAATCTTAGATATTGATAGGAACAAATGACTCTGGTCTATCTGTTCTAATAGTGTAGGCAATCTAATACTTATAAAAATAGTTGTTTTTACAAATGCTTCAGCAGTTTAAGTCCAGTGTTATAGAGTTCAGTTTACAAACCACACATAAAATGCTTAAGGAAATATACACTCAGAACTAAATTCTAGGCAGTTAACTTGAAATAGTCAATCTATTTTTCTCCTGACATATTGAGTTAATAGTAGATTATACAATGATAATGATGACTTAATAGGAATATAGTTTCACACCACTCCCACCACCAAAGGTTTGTGTCCCCACCACCACCTCTCTGTAGTGGACCAGGAAACTCCTCCCACCCCAGAATCTTATACTTTCTTGTAATAAACCAAATTCAGTCATTTGGTTAATTATGACTTATATGATTTATTTTATTATTAAAAGAGCATAATTATATTTAATAAATTTAAATCATACATTAACTATAACTGGTTACTCATACTTACTAGTTGGTGTGATCTGATTAGGTGAGTGATTGCCACTGTCAATACTCCCACCAGGCCAATCACTGGCACTTGTTTTACAGTCTGGTGGCAAATATTCTGGGTCACAGTGACAGTTCCCTAACTCATTGCACACCTGAAAATAGAGTAAGTATAGCTTTAGAGCACAAATAATGTTATTTGTGCTCAGGGAGAATTTAAAATAAGGGACGTCTTATATTCTCATATGGTGTATGGGGTATTGAGGGTGCATGTGTGTGTGTGTGCTTTTGCTAGGAGCTTCTTCTGTGATTTACAGTCTAGCCTCTTAGCACCAGTACTTACACCTTGATTGTTGCACTTGCTTTTAGGACAGTTATAATTCAAGTATGAGGATTCCACACATTCATAATTCTTGCAAACCTAGACAGGAAATAAGTTAACTGAAATGTGTGTATATTTGACATTTAATTCAAGGTAGTCTATATTATGCTGACCTGGTAGACATTTGTTTAACAAGAAATGGTAATATACTGGTAATAACCATTCTCTGTTTTCAGGAACAGATGGATGTGAATCTTCTGGTCCGAGTACATAAAACTTGAGAGTAATCATCTTCTCTGCTTATAGGAGGGTAGGTGTGATACAAATAAATAAAAGATAAATGTTATATTTATTGCTACAGTGAAACAATGCTTGAATGAAAGTTTAAAATACAAGGGGATTTATCTAATATATGAAACTATTAAGTTTTTTTTTCCTTGCCATCAGCTGGGACTTGATGTCCACATGATGAATCCACCACTCCTGATAGTTATCTACCTCCCTTTAAAATATTTTTAAAAAAGATTTAAAAATCTTTTTCTCCTTGATGAGACCTAGAGAAATTGAGAGTGGAGGACAAGGTAAGGAGGGTGAGACCCCCACAGCACTGTTTCATTGCTTGAGACACTTATGCCCTGCAAGTGAGGAGCCCAGGGCTTGAACTCAGACCCCTGTAAGTGGTAGCTTGTGTATTTGACCTGGTTCCTGGAAGACCTTATATGTGTAAATACAGGAAAGAAAGAGAGATACAGAGACAGACAGTGAGAGACCCTGAGATCAGAGACCACAACAACCACATGTCAGAGCAGCACACTATCCCAATGAGCTATTTTAGCAGCCCCAGAGGACAGTATTTGTTGATGCTGATGTTAAATGGAACTTCATTAAAATAGAAATAAAGGACAAGGCATATACATCTACAAAGACATTTAAATTGAGTCTACATTTGAAAGATATTATGGAAACTCAGAACACCAGACATTAGAGCTAAAGGGTAAAATAGTTGAAAAACAAAAACAAACAAACAATATAGAAGGACTTAACATAATGCTTGTGGAAGCCAAATATCTAATTATTGAATCCAAAGGTTAGGCAGATCAAGCTATCCAAAAAAGAGAAGCAAAAATGACAATAAAATAAATTATAGAGCAGAGATTCTCATATGTCCAAGAAGGAGAGAGAAAATGGCAGAAATATAATTTAATGAAATAATATCTAAGAACTTCATCAAAGCAAGAAAAAAGGAATAGTTGCTCTTCAGTTATTGGTCTACTGGGATTTATTTTCATTAAATCAAATAAAAATTTGCAGAAATCTGATTTTGTTAGAGTTCATCATGATGTTTGTGTCCATATTTAAGAGTGGCCATCAGGAACATGAGTAATAGCTTCTTCATTGCTTTGCTGTTCATTGGCAACAAATATCCAAATTGAAAGATGATGCACTATCAGCTTTGAAATTTGCTATACCAGCCACCCCCTGTATTGTCAGTCTCCTGACTGCAGGCCTGGTGTGTAAACATCCTATGTTTTTGCTGCAAATTGTGGAAAGCTTGATCACTGCTTTACAATTTCTTCCTTGGATATGTATCCATTAGATCATCTCAATTTTATTCTGCATTCTCTACCATGTACTTGAAAATTTAATTCTCCCTAAGGCACAAATATGAAGTCCAAACAATGTAAAGAACAAAACAGTAGTCCACACTGCTTTTGCTTTACACTTTCCTGTAATTTCAGTTCTATGCTACTTTGTAGGATTTGGAGTACATTGTTTGATTTTTTGTTTGCTTCTCTTGTATATTTACTTTTATTAGCAATTCTTACTCAGCTAAAAGTGGTATACATAGGTATGGGTTTCAGAAGAAAATGATTCTACCTTGACATTGTATACTTTACATTGTGTTCACCATTAGGGTAATTAGGCTAAAAAACTTGTTATCATTTGACCCACTCCTCTTTTCACACCTAGCCACTTTAACTTCTAATCAACTCCAGTTTTTTTTCTGCTTCTATGATTCTTAAAAAATTAAGTTGACATAGAGAGACAGGGCTATGGTGCCTGGGATAAAACCTTGGCATGCAGGCTTGTAAGTCTTGAGAGAAAGAAAAACAACTGCAGCACTGCTTTACCACTTGTGAAATAGCCTTCCTGCATTTGGACCTAATGATTTAGCCAGGATTCTTACATATTTTCTTATGTGTACTCTACCAGATGCACCTTCGCCAGGCCCTACATTTTGTTACCCATTTCTGCTCTTAACAATGTATGAGGGATGCTAGCTGGGGAGACAGTCTAAAGGTTATACAAATGACTTTAATGCCTGAGGTGCTGAAGTCCAAGGTTCAGTCCCCAGTACTACTAGTTTAGCAGTGCACTGGAAAATAAATAAATAAATAAATAATAAAGAGTGTATGCTACATCATTATAAGCATTTGTTTCTTGTCTTTTTAATGGCACTCTTAACAAATGTGAGGTAATATCTGACTAAAGTTCTCATTTTTAGTCTCCTAAAATAAAGTGACAGAAAATAATTTCTGGGAGTCGGGCCTTAGCATAGTGGGTTAAGCGGATGTTACGAAGCTCAAGGACCAGCTGAAGGATCCTAGTTAGAGCCCCAGGCTCCCCACCTGCAGGGGAGTTGCTTCACAAGCTATGAAGCAGGTCTGCAGGTGTCTATCTTTCTCTCCCCCTCTCTGTCTTCCCTAACTCCCCTAACTCTCTCCATTTCTCTCTGTCTTATCCAACAACGACTACAACAATAAAACAACAAGAAAGGGAATAAATAAATAAATATTTAAAAAAAGAAAGTAATTTCTTTTTTTTTTTACTTTTTGACTATCTTCATTAGAGAAGATTCACATCCCATTTTTATTTTTGGGTTTTTCTTGTATTCTTGTTTATTTGTGTGAGGTATTTGTAAGCTTTAAATGTTAACCCTTTAGTAGAGGTATGATTTGCAAATATTTTCTCTAGTCTGGAAGACAGCCTTTGTATTTAATGATATGTCTTTTCACTATGTAATAGACACTCAATTTTGATGTAATCACATTTATTTTTGCTATGCTGTGCCACTGGAATCAAAGTAATATAGAAATTAGGAAAAAGTACATTTTATTTTATTTTATTTTTCAAGATCTTTATTATTGTACAAATCCAATGTACTCTCACTGATATTTTCGCACAGCTAGCAGATAGCACAGTTGCGATTCAATCTACTTATTAGTTTTTTAATCTTACAAATGATTTATTTTCCTTATTTCTGTGGTATAGGATTAAAGTTTCCAAAACAAGTGATCAGGCTATGATGTCTTGTAAATTCAAATATAAACATTCTTTTTTTTTTCCTGTATGTTCTTTTTTTTTAATTTATGAAAAAGTATATTTTAAAAAAGAAATAACCAGCTATGGCACCATCTCCCCAGACAATAACCTGGGACCACCAGCATTAGATGTCAGTCTCCGGCAAAAAACTAGTATCCTAGTTGGTGGCATGCTAGGGTCTCACACATACAAAATTTTGCTACTTCAAGCCAACTTCTTAAGATAGATAAATAGAGTGAAGGGTGACAGCAGTGTCATACTCTGTTAAACACACATGTTCATATGAGCAAGGACCCAGGTTCAAGCCCTTACTCCCTACTTTAAGGGGGATGCTTCACTGGTGATGAAACAGGTTTTCAGCTGTCTATATTTCTTCCTTACTCTCTGTCATATCAAAAATATTAGATAGAAATTAGGTAGATAGACCACTGGTTGCTTCCATAAGGAACCCTGGTGGTGGGAATGGTGTGGAATCAAACCCCTGTCAACATGTAATTCTATAATATAAAAATAAAAAAAGAAATAATAAAAAAATTAGGTAGATAGATACTTAGACAAACAAAGACAGGCAGAAAGGAAAAGAACCACAACAATGAAGCCCTCCCATCCCAAGTTCATACACTCATGTCGTTCTGGGGTCTCCAACCTGGGTACACATAGAACAAGTCAGGTGTACTATCAGATGAGCTGCCCTGCAAGCCCATCCCAAGATACTTAATTTAGTAAATACACATAACTTTGTGAAGAAAAGACTTACAGCCAGTTAAATCTGTATGGTGCTATTAGCTGTGCAAAGATAAATATAATGTACCTTAGTGAATGTTTTCATAATTTTCTATTGTAAAAATGTAATTGCACTTATATTATGGAGACTATATTAAATATGCATTTTAAAACTACAAGTACTAATATATTATTTGGAAATAATTTACTACTCACCTTCTGATTGCCACAACTAGTTCCTTCTTTTACAAATGTACTGTCTTCTGCATCTGCATAATGCACTGAAACACAGATTTTTCCATCAATGTTGGTGTAAAGAACTGATGCATTACTAAGTTCAAGTATTCTGCTTTTAGTATATATACAGGTAAGTTTTCCACATTGTACGTTCCTATAATTTACCAAGATATGAAGGTAAGATTTAATATAAAATATTAGAATATAGTTCCTATCACATCAGGCAATTGAAAAAAATGTAAAATGCAAAAAGTAGGATATTGGGACAATTAAATAGTTATGCAGCTAATTCTGAAACACCAAAAATATATGAGGGCCTTGCCTATAAAAAGAACAGCAGCCTTGTAATAATTATGAGCTGCTATCTTATTAACTTGATTACTTTTACACAAGGATAGTGTCACTTACTTCTAATGATTTTTAAGTCGTCTTTATTTATTTATTGAATAAAGAAATCAGAAATCAAGAGGGAAGGGAGAAAGAGAGACAGAGAGATATCTGCAACCCTGCTTCACCACTCATAAAGCTTTCCCTTACAGGTGGGGGCCAGGAATCGAACTTGGGCAGTGCACATTTTAACCTGCACTCAACCAGGTGTGCCACCACCCTGCCCCATGTCACTTATTTCTATATCTTATAGTCAATTCGAAATTTATTCTGCATTGTAAAAATAATATGTATTAATTACTATTTCGTTATATTTTTTTCCTTTTTGCATTTTACATTTTTCAAACACAATGTTTTTTCCTTACAGTGTTATGAGACCAAGATAGACAAGCATTGCCTGCAATATATTAAAATGAAACCAAGAACAGGTGAGGTAGCACATGGTTTAAACAATGGTCTTTACGAGTTTCAGGCTAAATAGACCATAGCTGAGCAGTACCCTGGTGAAAGAAAGAGAAGGGGGTTTGGGGTGGGAGGAGGAAGGGAGTAAGGGAATGAAAATAGAGGCATTGTTATAATAGTGGTTTAAACCATAGAGCAAATAATGAAGTACGAAATTTCCAACAACAAAAGAACAAGAATACAATTTAAGATAGACTTTCTACAGAAACCATGGAAAGTTAAAACTACATAATAACTTCCATCAGATGAAATTAATCATTGATTTGTCTTACCATTCTAAATACAGAAAAAATACCTTTTAAAAATGAAACATGACATTTGACAATAATTAAAAAATTATCACTATCAGTATCGTTTGAAGAAAATATACAAGGCAAGGAGAGAGCACCTGAGTCAGACTGCATGTGATGGGGAGGACTAAGGGAGCTAGAATTTTTGAAACATTAGGAAGTGTGAAGAAGGACTCTATCCTTTAGTTTAAATCACTAAAGTAAATTACATCTTTGTTGCTTATTCTAAGTCTCAAAAAAATTTTAAGAGTAGAAAAGTTTTCAAAGGGCAGAAAAAGACTTTTTTTTTTTTAAAAAAAACTTTCTATCATAACTGCCATTGACACTATTGTATTCTAGCGTTTGAGCAAATATTGTTAATTAAATGGATATTTGCATTTGTTGCATAAATCAATATTCTAAAAAAACTTTCAAAGAAGTAATTATAAATGTACACTTTAATTGAATAGAATCACATATTTAAATTTTTAGAAGTATGAAACATGCAAAGATTTATTAGACTGAGAATGTTTCTTTTACTCCCAGTCAGATGAGAACATTCATCATGAATCAGCTTGCATTATATGTCAGATAAGATACACATAGCAGTGTTTAAACAAATACATAATAAATTCACAAAGGAAAATGAAAAGTCTAAGCATAGCAGTAAAAATGTGACCAAACATTAACAGATGATAGAAAAGAGAAATAAAAAAATCCAGATGACAGAAACGCTGAAAAAAAAAACCAAAAATAAATAGTAGATGGCAACAATTACTTTCCTTCAACAATTACCTGAAATAGTTTAACTGACCCAATAAGAAAACATAAATCACGGAAATGAAGTCAAGATGGCGATCGTCTAGCAGCACCGTGATTATTCTCTGCCCAACAGGGACAACAAAAACTGCATGTATGGACATTATGGGAGCCAGTCGTGAGTAGAATAGGCAGCAAACCACAGAAGACCCAAAAGCAGAAGAAAAGAAACCCAGGGCACAGGAGAGCAGAGATCAAGACAACTTAAAGGTTCAGATCCCTCACTCTCCGGGTAGAGTGCCCTGACAGCCAAAGAAAGCTAAAGCAACCAAGCCTGCACTACTACTCTGCTGAACCAGTTTTTCCCCACCAGGGACACAGCATTGCCAGAGCCCTACCCGGAGGTCTTGCACCTTTATATGCACTGTCTGGAATTGATGGCCCCCAATCCATTGTTAGGCTTTTGTTCTACAATAGCCCCCCAGCCCCAACCTAGTTTCTGTGCTGCCAGCCCTGGGAGAGGAAGCCATCACCAGTAACCAGCCTCATCCAGCATATATATGCCCTGAGCAGCAGGGAGGGACCCAGATCACTGTACTCTTAGTGAATACAGTCACCCCTCCTGCACATCCCAGTCAGCCCACCAGGAGACATCTCGCTCGCTGCCAGAACCACTACACACCTATCCACATTTTGCTAGGAGGAGGGTTTCTACAAGGATCCAGGGGAACATGTTGCCTGCATATTGCTGGGGACTTCTGTGACTAGAAGGAGGAATCTCACCTCCTGCTCGCATATGCACAAAAGGATTGCATTCCTCTGAGGGCTTCCTTGGCCCACAGAGGGACTTATCTTTCCAAGTGCCAGTTGCCTGCACATCACTGGGAGTTTCTTTTTTAAAATATTAAATTGCCTACGATATTAGATGAGGTCAACCAGAATCAATTGATCCTGTCAGTATTTAAGATATAGCTATTTGTAAATAGCATTGTGACATAAATCATGGTGAGATCATGTATGGTACTGTAAATTCTAACCACAGAATTTTCAAAGTAAACCAAGTTCCCAAATAACTAGCTTGTAATAGTAATTACCTATTGCCTTTTAAAACTCAAGACGTCAAGAAACCCTCCCCATTCTCTTTAAAATATATAGTTCTCTGAGTCCTGGAACCTCTGGTACTTTGCTTGTATTTCTTGATGCTTTTCCTCTTGATCCCTTACCCTGTGGTACTGACTCTGCTGACCTCAATTAAATCAGTGCAGCTAGTGCCGCCAGACTGTATCCAGAGAAAGTAAGCCTGAGATGTCAACCTTCCAACTCCAATAATGTGGTGAGAACTTTCCTAACACATAGGATGCCTAGTTCCATTTCAAAAGGTGCACTCCTAACAAAGATATAGACCAACCCTAGCTATAGACCTTGGTTTAAATGACAGGGTACATGTTCAAATGTATCCGTATGCTAGGAGAAACTATATACCTCAGAGTAAAAGTACTCATTAGTCTTCTGTAATTTGACTTAAACTTAATAAGCTCAGCTGGCAAGTAGAAAGACCTAAAGTAGACACCATAGCGTCTAATAAAATATTTCCTACTTTAGGACTAGACGTCTTCCTCTCCTACCCCTACTTCCCTTTCCTCAATAATTTTATCTTCTCAATTAACTACACTATATATATATATATATATATATATATATATATATATCCTAAGCTCATCTGATAGCAACAGCATTAGTACCACCTCCTTGATAATCTTTAGAAGAAATACTATACACAACTGACCAAGAGATATACTGGCAAAAGTATACATAGCAACTAATGGACAATTACTATCCTCTCTGACAACCTCTATTATAATAATCAAACAAGTAAAATGCAATAAAAGTTAAGAATAGATTCCATTTAAACCCTAGGTCTATTTCCTCCCTATCTTGAGGCCAGATCCCATAAACCCAATACTCTTTTGAATACTATTGTTAATTAACTTAAAAAGAGGTTGGGTGTTCTGGTGGCTGCTGTGGCCAGTAAAAGGATTCACAACGGGAGCTGGGGACTGGTTTAAACAACACAAGGTTTATTAGGGTGAAAACAGGTAAAAGACAAAACAAGCACTGCGACGGACCACTACAGAGGAAGAGCATCAGGAAGGATCAGGGAACTCCCAAGGCGACAACCAGGGTGGGTCAGGAGTTGGCGCAGGGGAGAACAGAATACACAACACTCTGTTGGAGGGTGAATCTGAACTCAATTTTTATTCAGCCAGTGAGAACTTATATTTCTTTTAGCCTTACATAAGTAATATCAGAAAAAGAAAGTAAAGCTCATTTCTTGATTAGATGGCCTTGCGGTTTTACACAGTAATGTCGTACTTTATGGGGTGATGCATTTCTGAGTAATAGGCTTAGCAGACAGTATTTTACGTAGAGTTTTAACATATTGCATAAGAGGATGTGAGTATTATTAAGAATTTTTCCTAAAACTTTATGTATTTGATGACCCATAACTTTGTCCACCTCATTTCCTGTTCATCTGAATCTAATCTGGAAACAGGGGCTGTTTGTCCCTGATTACACGGCATCATTACCATGTACATAATGAAAACAATAATCAGAGTTTCCAATTTAGATCTGCTCAGAATGCCAAGACCCACTCTCAGAATTCTTCTTCCTTGAAGAGAGTTTTCTAGGGTGCTGACCCTATCAGACCCATCATTCTGGAGTTGAGTGGGGCGTGGCAAAGCACTTATCATCAAGGGTTAAGAGTATACTAGGTCCATAAGGTCTGAGTATAGTTATCAAGAGTTTAGTCTCATAAATAAACAATTATCAGCTCCCATAAGATAAACAATTACCAGCTTGGTAAAGGTTGTTCATGGCTGTAGAGGGGTCGAAAAGTACCGGCTAGCAGAGTCACACGTGTTTAGTTCCCAGGAGAAATAGCCATGATGCACCTCCATCAAGATGCTTCTGACCAGGAGAAAAAGCAGCAGCCAAAAAAAGCAATGTGCTCAAAGTCCTTTGCTTTTATACATTCCCTTCTCTGAAGCACCTCCTCAGGGTGACATTACTTGTATGCTAATAGTCCCAAACTCCTGTTGGGGTCACAACAGGATACAACAAGTGACAGTTAATGATTTTAACAACTGGGATAAAGTCTCACCTTGTCAGATAAATACGAAATCTAGATAAAGGCAAGAGACTGGCAAGCAAGAGATGGTTGTTGTGGTCAATAAGAGGCCACCCCATTATCTGGGGTTCTAGTCAGGGAATCCTTGGATTCCCACATAGCTATGATGAGCCTAGACCTCTAATAGATCCCTCTCTCTACCATCACTAGTCACTTTCATCAATAATTTCATCATATCTCTCGTGGGACTTTCCAGGACCCTGCCCTCACTGTAGAGCATCAATGGTAGGCAGTGTCCCACTCTCTGGAGGCTAGGTCACCCTACTCTGCCACTCAAGGAAGCCTGGTACTGAAATGAGGGCAGTCTAGAAAGTTCCTAGATGTTACCATCCTTTGTTAGCTGAGACTGTCATGGACTCAGAGATTACACAGTCTCCAGTGCTAAGTATAAATAGATATAGGCTCTAGGTCAGATTGATGGGTTTTACAGCTAATGATATTTATATACTTTCCTCATTCTGCCCTAATCCAGCTTTTCAGTCCTATTTTAAACTATAGAGGTAAATAGAGAGAGAAGAAGGAGGAGGAGATAGAGAGGAGAGAAAGATAGACACCTGCAGACCTGCTTTACCTTTTGAGAAGCGACTCCCCTACAGGTAGGGAGCTGGGGGCTCGAATAGGATCCTTAAGCTGGTCCTTGAGCTTTGCACCATGTATGCTTAACCTGCTGTGCAACCTTATGACTCCTCTCACTGATATTTCTTTTTTTTTTTAATATTTTTATTTATTTATTTTCCCTTTTGTTGCCCTTGTTTTTTATTGTTGTTGTAGTTATTATTGTTATTGTTGATGTCATCCCTGTTGGATACGACAGAGAGAAATGGAGAGAGGAGGGAAAGACAGAGAGGGGAAGAGAAAGACAGACATCTGCAGACATTTTTCATTGCCTTTGAAGGGATTCCCCTCCTGGTGGGGAGCCGAGGGCTGAACCAGGATCCTTAAGCCATTTCTTAAGTTTTGTGCCACATGTGCTTAACCTGCTGTACTACCGCCCTACTCCCATTGATTTTTCCTTTTTTGCTTATTTTGCTATCATGGTCTTTATGAACACACTTTTATAAACCCTACTAAAAAGTCCACAGAAGCTATTTTTTTTTAACAAAAGAAAAGGCTAGAATGACATTTAAATATGTTATATTCATAATATCAGTAGATGTCAATGATCTGAGCTTGCCAGAAAAATCACTGCATCACAATATGGCTCAGAAAACATGAGCTTTACTTTCTGTTTCTGATATTACTTATAAATGGTGCTTATCACACATGGTGAGTGTGATTACTTTTGTTCCAGTACCAGACACTTTTGATTGCAATAGCTCTATAATATAGTTTGAGATCTGGGAAAATGATTCAGTTTTTTTTTTCTTTTGGAAGAGCTTTAAGAAAGCATAGGTATTGGGAGTTGGGCTGTAGGGTAGCGGGTTCAAGGTATGTGGCCTGTAGCACAAGGATAGGCGTAAGGATCCTAGTTTGAGCCCCAAGCTCCCCACCTGCAGGGGAGTCGCTTCACAAGCAGTGAAACAGGTCTGCAGGTGTCCTTCTCTCTCCCTCCCTGTCTTCTCCTCCCCTCTCCATTTCTCTCTGTTCTATCCAACAATAAAGACATCAATAATATCTACAACAATAAAACAACAAGGGCAATAAAAGGAAATAAATAAATAAATATTAAAAACAAATATAGGCATATGTTTATGCTTGGTGATAAGCCCCGACCCACAAAAATCTAATTTTGAGCAGGTCCAAAAGATTAAATGGAGGAAGGAGAGTATGTTCAACAAAATACAGTTGACACGTACATAAAGATGAAACTGAACCACCACATTTCAGCACATACAAAAGTAAATTTCAAATAGATCAAGGCATTGAATGTTAGACCAGAAACTCAAATATTTAATGAAACACAGTGACAGAACTATTTCCTATATAAGTTTTATAGACATCTTCAAGGATTCAAGTACAATTGTAAGGGAAATGAAAACAAAAATACACCAATGAGACTATAACATGCCATACATCAGACCAAAGGCTAACAATTAAAATATAGAAAGAGCTCACCAAACTCAGCAACAACAACAAATGACTCCATCCAAAAGTGGGGAAATGATATGGACACAATATTCACCAAAGAAGAGATCCAAAAGGCTTACAGACATATGAAAAGTTATTCCATGTAATTGTCAGAGAAATGTAAATAAAGACAACAATGAGATGTCACTTCACTTCTGTGACATTTCATACATCAAAAAGAATAGTAACAACAGATATTGGAGAGGCTCTGGGGTCAAGGAACCCTCCTATACTGCTGGTGGAAATGTAAATTGGCCCAACCCCTGTGGAGAGCAATCTGGAGAACTCTCAGGAGACTAGAAATGGACCTATCCTATGACCTGGTAATTACTCTTCTGGGTATATATCTAAGGAATCAAACATACTAACCAAAATGATATGTGTATACCTATGTTCATAGCAGCACCATTTATTGTAGCTCAAAATTGGAAGAACCCTAATTATCCAACAACAGATGAGTTGCTAAGAAAGTTGTGAATATACATCAGTTACTAAGAATGATGAAGTCATCCCCTATACCACCATAAGCCAGATCTGAGCAGTACTCTGGGTCCTGGATCAGGTTGATAGGGTAACCAGTTAAAAATAAATAAAATAAAGAATGATGAAGCACCTTCTTCAATTCATCTTGTATGGAGCTTGAAGGAATTACGTGAAGTGAGTTAAGCCTGAAAGAGAAGAATGAATATGGGACGATCTCACTCATGGACAGAAGCTGAGAAATAAGAATAAAAAGGGGAAACAATGTTGAACTTGAACTAGATTTGGTGATTACACCAAAGTAAAGGACTCTGGGCCCACTGATGTCAGTGATGATGATATTCAAATCTTAAGTGTCATAAAAGTAAAGCTTGGTACAGAATCACACAAGTAAGCTTAAGATGTTAAAACAAGATATCTGTCAATATAATACATACTCTTAAACAGAGCACTGTTTTCAGGGTAGTGAAAAAGTAATGTATTTTATTTCATAACTATAAGAATATGACAGCATTGAAAATAAACACTTATTCTAACTATATATGATTATTTTCTTCTGTAAGCTAAACACTCTTGAGAGTTATGGTAATTTGGGCTTCAAGAAAGGGAGGTTACTATCATTGTATATTAAAGACTTTCATAGTTTAATGCCAGGTGATATTATGATTACAAGTAAACTTAATTATCTGGTTATACTTTCAAATTTAACATTAATAGATTTTTCTGTTATATTTTTCAAAACATACTCAGGTGAACACTTCTTGGGTCCGGAGCTGTCAGTACCACAGTTCCCAAATTCATCAGTCATAGAATTAATAAAATTAAAACATTCTGGAGAGCCAAATTCTGCATCTGAAAAGAATAAGTGTGGTCAAACACATTAAAATCATATTAAATTGGAAATGATTAATTATTTAAGATTCTGAGATGGTTTAAAAGATATTGCACAAAATATTTTAATATAAAATTGAAAATAAAAACTAGACTTAAGATTGTAAAAACATCTGCAGATCGTTAATAATGGAAAATATTCTTGTTTACTGAGGAAATCTTAAAAGAATGCTTTTGCACGATTTTTAAAATTAAACCACTAATTGTTAATTTTATCTTTGTCATCAAACTTTCCTCAGTTGGTTTTAGTTAATGAACTTCACACTCACTGTCTAATCCATAAACAAAATCTGATGATCATAAGGTCTAGCCTATTAAATCAATAATATAATTTTTTCACCATCCATCAGTTCTATACTAGTTGAATGTTTAAGCCACAAATCTTTGATAGCAAGATTTAGGCATCGCATTGTGGTACTTAAGAAAATTATTTTACATAAACAAGACCTCAATAAACACTAGAGTATCTTATGTGAAATTATTAGATGCAATAGGAGTTGAAAATTAGCAACTGATTTGTCTCCAAGGTCCTTTGCAAACTTGATTATGCGTGGTAACTTAAAATTCCAAGCTAAATTAGGGGAGCAGATCATTGTTTGTGAACATTAAAGGAAATCAAAGTGGGAAGAGAAATTTAGAGACTCAAGAAGCCTCAAATATGTACTTGGTACCCCAAAAGATTTTTTTTTTTTACTTATGTGAAGAACATGAAGTAAAAATATAAAGAAATGGGTTGCACAAGGCAGTGCAGATTTTTCTGCAGTTCCTTTGAGCCACTTGCTGGGCATCACCTCTGCCATGGCCAACTGTTGCCAGTCTGCTGTATCTAGTGGCTTTTGGGCCTAGTCTACTCCCTCAACCCCTGCCAATTCAGCCTGGCTGATTTCAGCTAGGCCTCTTGCAGCTAGGCCCCAGGCTAATCAGGGTCCATGTATAAGGCTACCATCCAGTTCAGTTTAACATCCTGCTACCTACTGCCTCAAGTCCTTTGGAAGAGAATCAAATAATAGGAAGATAGAATTAATCATGGTAGTAATGACTCCAAACTGAACAGAGCTATACAAAACTCTTGATGAAGATCTCAAAGCTATTATCTTAGAAATGTTCACTGAACTGAGGATGATAGAGAAGGACTACAACAAATTCAGAGAACTAATGAGGCATTTTAAAGATAAATTCATAGTTTTGTTCAGAAAAGCACAAAACCCAGAAGAACACACACAAAGCAGAGGAGAATCTGTTCAGGGTGGCATACACCAAAGGTCAAAGTGGAGAACAAGAAAATAATAAAGAAATCACCCTCTCTCATCAAAAAGAAAAAAAAATCAGTAAAAGAAAAAAAGAACAGTAAAAAATAAAGATAAGAGACTTATGGGAGAACATTAAGAGGAACAAAATGTGTGTGTGGGGGGCAATAAAAATGGACAGAATTTATATCTGAAAAAAAATTAGCTGGAAATTTTTCCTAATCGAAGAAAGGAAAATATCTATAGGTCCAGGAGAGTTGATTGACTCTGGAAAAAAAAAATCAAAGCTAAGTTCACCAAGTCTCACAAAAAGGCAATGTTTATTTATAAACAGATGCTTCAGGAAGCTTCTAGGAAAAAGTTGCAGATTTATCTACAAAGAAAACTCTGTAAGGCTGACAGTGCTTTTGAAACAGAAACTCTGAATACTAGAAAGGATTGACAGGATAAATCCTTCACTCAAGATGACTTTATTGTGATAGGTTACCAATCAGATTAGAAGTGACACAGAGTTTTTTAGACAAGGAACAGCTGAAGGAATTCATCCCACTAAATCAGACCTAGAAGTAGTAATGAAGGGACTCATGGAATGAAAATACAGGATGACTTTACCCACAGGGGGAATCAAAAACAAACAAAGAAAAAACAAAACAACTTAGGGGCTGGGTGGTGGCATACCTGGTTAAGTGCACATTTTACAGTGCACAAGAATCAGATTCAAGGCCCAAGACTCCACTGGCAAAATGAAAGTTTTGCAAGTGGTGAAGCAGAGCTATAGGTGTTTCTCTGTCTCTCTCCCTCTCCCCCATTTCAATTTCTTTCTGTCTCTATGCAATAATAAATAAATAAAATTAAAAAAAAAACATAAAAAACCCTACTATTCAATGAAGACTATGAACCTGAACAACACAACTAAAGTTAACAAAAGACTGGACAAAGGGTGAGGGGTGTAGGGAGTGAAGTGGTCCAGTGGACTTTGGTGGCTAAATATTAATGATTTGATGGTGGCGGTGGGGTAACACATTTGGAAGAGGTGAAAATTTTGCTTCTGAGACACAGGCATGTAAACCAAGGTTACCGTGAAAACAAAAACTATGATTAAAAATGTTGGTCTAATATATATCTCACTGTTCTCCCTACCTCTTAAAAATTGCGACAAAATGTGGTTTCAGTTTTTTTTCTACTTGTGCTTTGGAAGAACTATCTAAGAAAGCATTGTCTAATCCATAGTCATGAATTTGTATCTATGCTTTCTTCTAACAGCTGTATAGTTTTTGTTGTTATACTTTGATCTATGAAACATTTTTTAGTTAATTCTTATGTTTGTTATGCAGTAGGCTTGCAGATTCATTCTTTTTCATGTGAATATATAGCTGTTTGAGCACACTGTTCATGGGTGGGGGGTAAATGGTTTGTAGTGGTGTCACTGACTCATGTGTACAACTTCTCATCTCCCTGTCAAAGTTTTTTGTTTTTTCAAAATACTTTCCTCATAACTGAGGTCTTTTTACATAACTATGCACTAGTATCCCAAGGTTCTCTTCAATCCCTATCTCTCCCTCCTTCCCCAGAGTCCTTTTCTTTGATGCACTACAGTATGTCCAGTACATTTTTCACTTACTCGTCTCCCTCCCTGTCCCTACTTATTAAGTTCGGCCTATAAGTGAGACTATTCTCTATTTGTTTTCCTCTCTGTCTCTTTTTTTTGTTATTTAAATTAACATGATGTCTTCAAGTTCCATCAAAGATGATGTAAAGGAGATGACTTCAAAATTTTTAACAGTTGAGTACTATGTTCCATCATACATTTATTGTTTTTTTTTTTTTACTCATCTGTTGCTGTAACATGTGAAGTCTGACTAATTGCTCCTTTAAAGGTAGTTTGTTCAGCTCACCTTGCATGTAGATGTAATAAGACTTTCAATACTCCACTCTGAGTTTGTAGAAAAAAATTCATAATTTTAGTCCCAGACAGTTTTATCCCTAGCAGCATTTCCCTTCTATCAAACTACTGATTGGTAAAGTCACAATCTTTTTAAAGTCTAAGTTTCAGAATGTTTAAGCAAGAAAATTTAATGATAATAAATACCGGGACCAATTAGACTTGAACATTGGTCTTGCCCATTTACACAAGTTCCCTTCAGGCAGATCCATCCAGACCCACATTGGTGTCCATCCATCACATGATGGTCAGGTTGACAAAGTTTAGAGGTTCCATTGCAATATTCAGGGACATCGCATACATTGTCCTTGACATGCCGACATTCTTTTCCTAAAGTTGCATACTGGTGGGATGAGGTAATGGATATTGAATACAGAAAACTACAGCATGATAAAGACAGTGTGCATATAATAATATAATGAAAACTTTATGGTAGGTGATATCAAAATGTTTTAAAGATTCTTACTTTACAATGATCACAGCACTCTTCGGAACTACACTGTTGATTTGCCTTAAGCTTGCATGTGGTAGGCTCACAACAGTCTATCATCTCAGCACATTCCTGAAAAGCAAGTCAAAAGCTCTGAAGTATTTTTTAACTTCTACTTAGCTGGACAACAATGTATGTAATAAAGAGAACAATGTTTGACTTCTTCGGGGAAGAAAAATATAACCACCTATTCATCTAGAAATGGACACTTGGCTACCTACTCAGTGTTATAGTGTGTATTCTTTAAATACCAGGGGAAACCCAAGAATACTGGTAGCAGAATTTTCTGAAGCTCTCAAGTCTAGCAAAGGCAGGGTATCAAGATCTGTGACTCTTGTGGACAAAGAGGTGGCTTCTAAAGTACAATGGATAAACAGAAGCCATGATTCAACAATTTCGTTATTGTGATTAGCTCTTAATCAATCTTTCTACATCTATTGTATATAAATAAGGTAGCAGCTTCCATGGATCATTCTAAATGGACTTTAAGCTACTTAAAAATGAGGAGCTACCAGGTGGTGGTGGCGCACCTGGTTGAGCACACATGTTACAGTGTGCAAGGACCCAGGTTCGAGCCCCTGGCCCCCACCTGCAGGGGGAAAACTTCACAGGTGGTGAAGCAGTGCTGCAGGTGTCTCTCTGTCTCTCTCCCTCTCTATCACCCCCTTCCCTCTTAATTTCTGACTGTCTCTATCCAGAAAATAAATAAAATAAATAAAGATAAAATTTTTTTAAAAATGAGGAGTTATCAAAATCATTTTTTAGTGTAACTGAAGTCATCCTCTTCAGCCCACTCACCCATATGTTATTATGCTTAGCCACTCCCCTTCCCTCCCCTCCTCTCCTCTCCTCTCCCCTCATCTCCTCCTCTCCCCTCCTCTCCCCTCCCCTCCCCTATCCTTTTGCTTTCTTAAATTCCCTTTCCCTCAGGGCCAGGAAATTGCTCACCTGGTTAACCACACACATTACAAAGGCAAGGAGCCAGGGTCAAGCCACTGGTACCCACCTGCAGGAGGAAAGCTTCAAGAGTGGAGAAGCAGGGCTGCAAGTGACTGTCTATCTCTCTCTCTCTGTCTCCCTTTCCACTACCAATTTCTCTCTGTCACTATCCAGTAAATAAATAAAAAAATAATTTAAAAAGTTCCCTTTCCCTCTATTCTCCCCACGTCTTCTTCCAGTACAAAAAAAAAAAATCTGTAGTTAAGACTTCTGTGAATTGGAAAGACTGACTTTGTTTGGTTTTTAACTGTCCAAATCTTTTTGATATAAATGTTGACCTAAAGTAAGGCCCAACGGTGGAACAGAATGGAAGGTGAGATGTACTAACACCTATCTTGGGGAGATATGGACATATGCACACACTGTGATAACAGCAAATTGTAAATAATCATTACTTCACTAAAGTGACACTGAAGGCAAAAAAAAATTAAAAATGTTGATGTGCATTAAAATATTCAACCTTCATATCTAAGTGGTTAGCTCAGTTGGAGATTGTTGTATGCTTTGCATACAACAGATGTGCTTACTTTGTCATGCAGGAGACTTGAAATTCAAGACAGGTGCCCTACCACACTGGGATGAAAGTCAGTGCTGTGGTGTCATTCTTCTTTCCCTCTCTGTCTCTTTGACTGAAAAGTAGGTTTGGAATAGTAAAGCCCTGGCAAATAGTTAATTGATTATTCAAACATGCAAATATATTTTTGGTTCAATTTTGAAATTTTGTCTATTTTTTCAGACTATCAAAGCACTTCATCTTAAGAATACTAGAGGCCTCAGTGGTGGCACAGCGGATAGAGTTTTGAACTGAAAAAGCATGGTCTCCAAGTTCAGTCCCTGGCATAGCATGTGCCACAGTGATGTTCTCAGATATTCTTATTCTCGCTCTTGCTCTCTCTCCTTTGCTTTCCATTGTGAACAAATCTTGAAAAAGTAACAATGAGAAATACCAACAAATAAGATACCCCAAAGTTGATTTAAACATAGATCAACGCAGCTACAGAATTAATGATCTGAAAAAATCTTCTAAGTGGATAATCCATAGAACACACACACACACACACACACACACACACACACACACACAGTTTTATAATTCCTTCATGCATTCTTGAGGTCTTTGTAGAAAACTTAGTTTGATTGATTAGGAAAAAACAGCTATGCAACACTAAAATTTACTTAACATTTTTTCTGTAATTCTGGTCTATATTTTTTCAAATTAGCACTAACAATTTCATCCCGGCCACAATCACACTGTTCACCATCTTGCAGTTCTCTATCACCACATTCTGCAGCTTTGTATGAGGGATCTAAGCGTGGCTGATTTTGAAGACACTGGGACTTTGCCTTGGAAATAAAGTGTACAAAGTCTTCCATGCTGCAGTTACTGAAGTTTTTCACACCAGTAGAATGTCTGAAAATACATCAAACTTCAGATGTTTATGTAAACATTGCTTCCATCCCCTGCCTAGAGTCACAACAGAACAAATGTTCTGTTTTGTAATGTTATTTTCATTGGTTGTGTGAATAAAACTAAATGTACAGAATTTAAATGGGCTTAGGTATCTAACTGGGAATTGGCTCTTAAATTACAGTTATTTATTGCACTGTTATCTCTTGAAACTCCTCTCTCATAAAATATGGTACCTGTTTTATTTGCTACTTCTTTCTCCTTTCATGACTTAATGCTATAATATACTTGCATTGACAAGAAGGTATTTCTCTTCCTTTTTTTATATTTCTGTACTAGTAAACTTACATAGTTCTATATTTTAAACAGGCATTTCAAAGATTTATTTTCCTAACTTGAACTTAACACCTGAACTCCAGGATACACTAACTCTTGTTATTTTTTTCAATTGGGGAGTCAATGGTTTACAGTATAAACTTTAGCACAGAGATACAGCCTCCCGTCTCCCTCTAATATGTGCCTGAGTGACATTTGATTCCTCAGTTTATGATCCCTTTAGCCCATCTCTTTCCTTCCTTACCCAGAGTCCATTGTTCTGACACAGTACACCCTACTCAGTCCAAGTTTCACCTAATGTTTTCCCTTTCTGTCCTTTATCCTTAAATATCACCTGACAGTGACCATATGATACTCATCTTCCTCTTTCTGGTTGTCTCACTCATCATGTTACCTTTCAAGTTCTGATCATGACATTGCAAAGGAGATGATCTTGTTATTTTTATAAGCTGCATAGTATTCTGTTGTGTATATGTAACATAACTTTCTTTTTAAATTATTTTTATTCATTTATTTTTGGAGACAGAGACTCTTTGATTTAAATCATTATTTTGGATTTCCTTAACTTTCAGAGACATGCAAATATGAGTCATGTCTCAATAAGTCATGTCTCAATATATCCTCACTTAGGATATAATCATCTTAGCCACATTGTAAACATTCACTTCCTCACCACAAAATTACAAGGCATGGACACAAATGTACAGATATTCACACTTGCACTAGAATGATTGTAATTAAAGGGAGAACCTTTTCCTTAACCTCCAATGAATAATTTGTCCAGCATTCTCCCTTTTTCAGAAAGAAAAACGCTCATTACAACAAAAATAATGAAATTTTCATTTAGTATAATTGTGAGACACAGTCTGAAGTATCTTAGCTACAAAGAGAAAAACAGTGCCTCGGGTTAAACTCGCATGGCGAGAAGCACAAAGACTAGTGTAAGAATCCCAGTTCAAGGCCCTGGCTACCCACCTGCATGGGGGGGGGTCACCTCATTAGCGATGAAGCAGGTCTGCAGGTGTCTATCTTTCTCTTCCTCTCTCTGTCTTCTCCTCCTCTCTCCATTTCTCTCTGTCCTATCCAACAGTGATGACATCAGTAACAACAACAATAACAGTAACAACAACAACGATACAACATCAGTGGTAATAAAAGGGAAAAAAATGACCTCAAAAAACAATGGATTCATGGTGCAGGCACCTAGCCTCAACAATAACCCCAGAGGCAAAAAAAAAAAAAAACAACAGTGCCTCAACATACATTCATGCTTTTACTGTGAAGCATGAATATTCAAATCAGCAAAGTATGAAAAACAAAAGAAAATTAAATGAAATATCAGTATTAAGTAACCCCCAACAAACTTAAATATGAGCATCTAAAACGTATATATTTGGACCACAAGAAATGTTTAAAAAAATAATAAATCAATAGTAAAAAGCATTTGAAAATAAAATTGACTTACCCCTAAAATAGTTCACAAGGCAAAGAATGAATCATTAAGTTGAAAATATTTTAACTAAATGGGAAAGGAATACTAACTATTATACTAAATGTAATATGAAGGACTGCTTTACTGTTGGTAAGTAGGGAAAAACGTGTGGTTGATTCCACTGCGGATCCCTGTGGGTCCACAGCAAATATTGGGACAGCCTGCTGAGTGAGACCTAGATACGGGAAATTCTCATGGTGGTGAAAGAGGGGACAAAGAAAAATTCCTACCAACAGGGGAATCCCCGTTAGGATAATAGGTCATAGTGGGGAAAAAGTTCTGTGGCCTTTACCTTAGGGGGAAAATAAAAATAACGTGTACTAAGCTCCTGTCCCCATAATCCTTTGAAGTTTTATAGTTGGGACAAGAAGTGGGAGGCTATCTGTTATAAATTGGGGTAAGAGCCAACATTAGGATCCATCTTAGCAAGTGATTGCTACCTTGCTGAGCATGATTTTGGTGGTTTTTATAATGACCCCCATTTCCATAATAATGAATGCTGAGTGTAAGTTTCTGAGGATTTACTGAATTCTCATAGTGAGTGTCTCCACATACTCAGTGTACACATAAGGGTTTCTCTAGATATCTGCCAAGTCCTAAGTTGACACCTCTTCCTACTGCCCTGCAAAGGTCTTATTATTTTAATATTCCAACTTAAAGATAATAAAAAAAACTCAGTCCCACAATATAGGCTTTTACTAGAAAATAAGAAATGTCTCAAATAACCATTCTAACTTTATATCCTAATAAAATAGTTGTAGAAAGACCAAAACCAAAGTTAACATTAGATGTAACATTAGATGGATAACAAAAAATTAAAGTTAAGATAAAATATAAAATGTTCATGAAACTAAAAGCTATTTCTCCCAAAGGTTAAACAAAATTGACTACTATTAGACTCACTAAAAAAAAAAAATGAGAGAGAGAGAGAGGGCCTGGTTGAATGCACACATTACAATGTGTAAGGACCTTGTTCCTAACCCTAGGTCCCCACCTACAAGTCAGAAGCTTCATGAGTAATGCAGAAATGATGCAGGTATCTCTCTTCTCCTTCTCTTCCTCCTTCTCTCAAATTATCTTAGTCTCTGTCCAATAAAATAAAATATAAATATTAATAAAAATGGCTGCCAGGAGCAGTTGTGCAGGTACAGAGTCTCAGCATTAAGCCTGGTGGCAAAAAGAAAGAAAGAAAGAAAAGAAAAGAAAAGAAGAGAAAAGAAAAAGAAAGAATGAAATAGCTTAATGGATGAGTTAAACATGAAAGGGCAGAAATTATAGCTGACACCACAGAAATACACAAGATGAGTACAACCAGTAAGTAATAAGTACATTTTCTCCACAAAGTTTGAGAAACTAGGAGAGATGGTTGAATTTTTATCAGTAGAATAATGTAAAACTCCTAAGACTCTCTGAATCAGGAGAAAAATGGGAAATGTACTGGGGTTTTGCTCTATGAGTTTTCTCACTTTAATGGTAAACATGGATTACTTTTTCAGGGTCTAGCTAAAAAATTGTTATCCTAGATGTTTTTCAGGGATCTTGTCTGATTTGTTGGCAGAATGGATTTCCTTGCCTCTCCATTCTGTCTGTGCCATCATTTGTTAAATTGTACAGTGATGAATAGTTGACCAGAGATGGTGGGGCTGAGATACACAAAGAGATGCTGGGCCTGCAGCAGCCATAAAGTCATCCCTGGAATGTTTATCATGCTAGAAGGTACTTAGCAGGACTCCTGTTGGTTCACCAGGCCTGGGGAAACTATAAAAAGATTCCTAGGGTGGTCAATTATACTGAGTGATGACTTGGACACTTGGACCTAAAGTGATCCAGCTGTCTTTCACTGGGGCTCACAGGGCTTAATAGTCATGCAAACGGCCACAGAAGTTCTGGGGTGGTGGTGGTGGTGTTTCCCTGTGTGAACCTAAAGTGACCTGGCTGCTTCTGTGCAGCACATGAGAATGACAATCATGCTACGGGGACAATGACTAAAGCTGGTTCCCAGTGTGAACCAAATGTGACTAGGTTGTTTCTGCTTGAAGCATGTGAGGGCTGACAGCACAGGTCCCATCCTGGCTGTTTCAGCAAGGACAAGGTTAGGGTTGATGGTCACCTGAGGGGATGCAGTAGCAGCTCTTGGTTGGGGAGAGGGACAGTTCCTGTGTGGACTAAATGCAGCCCAGCTGTCTCTGGTTTGGGTATGAACTGAAGTCCTAAAATGAATCTAAAACAACCCAGGTGGGGCCAGGTTGTGGCTCATCTGGTTGAACGCACATGTTACAATGTGTAAGGACCCTGGTTTGAGCCCATGGTCCTCACCCACAGTGGGAAAGGTTTGCCAGTGGTGAAGCAGTGCTGCATGTATCTCTCTGTCTCTCTCCTTATCTCTCCCTTTCCTCTCAATTTCTGTCTCTATCCAATAAATAAAGATATTTAAAAAATTGAAAAAATGAAATCCAGTTGTCTCCTAACATCTAAATCAGTACATTTAGTAATTAACATGTAACAAAGGCTTAGCAAATACATCTTAGTGTGGGATAAGATGAACTGTATAATCTTCTAAATTAAAGGTTGTTGTCTTTTTTTTTTGTCATCACTGCAATTTTACTATTGAAGGTACACTTTTATCAAACAGAGAGGGAGAAAGAGTAACAGAAAGACAGACACCGCAGCACTGAAGCTTCCTTCAGTGTAGGGGTAGATGGACTTGAACATGGGTCATACTCATAACAAAGCAAAAACACTATCCAAATGCGCTATTTTGGCAGTCTTGAAGTTGTTATAAATATCTGATACAACTTAAAGTTCTTGTTTTATATAAAAGTAATTCTAAAAAATACTTGATTTACTAATTTGGGTAGAGACCAAGAGAAATTGAGGGGAGAGTGGAAAGATAGATACAAAGAGACACCTGCAACTCTGCTTCACCACTTGTGAAGCTTTGCCCCTGCAGGTGGGGGCCAGGGGCTTGAATCCTCCTTGGTCCTTGTGCACTGTAACATGTGCAGGTGTGCTGCCACCTGGCCCTACAATTTCAAGTTCTTATTCTGAAAATATAATAGAAACTATTTGTAAAGGTCAATATTTAACTAAGATTAAAATTATTCTGGCCCTTCTTTAATAAAATGTATTATTTAAAAGCTAATGAAGAGTTAGGCATGGATTTCATTTATTTTAAGAATGTATATGCCCAGTAATGTTTGTTGTCGAATCATATGGTATTCCCAATATTAGGATTTTTTAAAAATTATTTATTTATTTATTAAATAAATGGGTAATGGATAGTGACAGAGAGAAATTGAGAGGGGAGAGGAAGATAGTGAGGGAGAGAGTCAGAGAGGCACCTATAGCCCTGCTTCACCACTTGTGAAGCTTTACCCCTGCAGGTGGGTACCAGGGTCTTGAACCTGCGTCCTTGCGTACTATTGTCTGTGCGTAACCTGTTGCGCCACCAACTGTCCCCACTTAGAGGACTTTTTTTTTTTTGAATTTCCACATTGTTTCCATAGAGGTTGTGTCAATTTACTGTCATAAAAGCAGTATAAAAAACTATTTCTTAATAGTCATTTATGGAATACCTGTCTTCATAAGGATTTCTTCCAAATCAAAATCTCAGATTAAAAACTGATACAAACATTTTTAGAAAATGACTATGAGTCTACAGTCATACCACCCATAACATGCCCAGCCTCCTCTGATTTCAGAAAAAAAAAATGACTTTAGAATAAGTGAAGAAATGCTGTGTGTTAGAAAATAACCATGACACCATCCTGACCTGCCTGGGAGATGCCCTCACTAATGTGTCCTGGACCACCTCTCCAAAGCCCTGACATACTCGGGAAAAATAGAAACAAGCTGGGGGGTATGGATCAACCTTCCAAGGCCCATGTCCAGCAAAGAAGCAATTACAGACACCAGATCTCCCATGTCCTGCTTCCCATAAAGATCTTTGGTCCATATCCCAGAAGGATTAAGAATACGGAAGCTTCTAATGGAGCAGAGGGGATACAGAACTCTGGTGTGAGAACTGTATGGAATTGTACCCCTCTTGTTGGGCATTAAGCCAGCCCACCCTGCCCCATCTTGCATTGCTGACAAGATGGCCTATTTACATAATCATTGTTTTGCCTGGAAGATCCCCACCCATCCCATTGATCTATCTTCTTTCTACCTTGAGTACAGCCCTGTCTGCAGGGTAATATTAATCGCACCAGTTAAAACCGTTGCAACAGTTGCTAAGAAAGCTTCCACCTTCCCAGCATGCTTTTGCCTTTCTCCACCCCCTTGCCTAGCCATTTCCGTTTCCAACTTGCCACTTCCAGTTTTATCCTATAAAAGCATTGGCTTTCTGATCAATAGATCTTTTTGCATTACCATGCTGCCACGACTTGCTGATTCATCTATCTCCCGTGTCACTGAGTGAGTAGCAGCCCAGGCAGAGTCTTGTCTAGTTCTCTCCAACCCAGAGAGCACACATTCTGGGAATAGGCACCCCACACTAGCCTGGCACCCTCTTATACCACAGAACAATCTTGTCTATCATTATTAAATCATCAATAAAAAAAGTAATAAAAGAAATGGAAAGCTCCTTAAAGATTTCTGTTGTAAATGATGAGGCTTAATTTTCTAATAATTTTGAGATAAAAAGAATATATAAGAATTTTCCACTAGGAAAAAGAGGAGAAGGAAAAAGTGGAGCATAAGAAAAAAGGAGAGAGGAGAGGAAGAAGAGGAGGAAGAGGGAAAATAGAAAGAGGACGAAAAGAGAGAAGAGGAGTGCTCTAGTCACTGAACAGATAGTGGTTTCTTTAAATCCCCTATTTTGTAGCAATTCTATAACATCATGCTGTTGGCTTTAACAAAATAATAACCAAATTCACAAGATTGTAGAAGCATGAATAGATCACTGGCAAAGGCTTTTTCCAGTTCCTGAACACTGGCATTTATTAACATCATCAAAAGATATTCCCATACTAAGACTCAGTAACTGAGCCATAGTAACGTTAAATATCAGAATTTCTGAAATCAGCATCTGACAACTAAAACATGCCAAAAATTCGTACATAGCCTGAGAGAATGCAGAAGAACCACCTGGACTTTGCAATACTAAGAGACCATTCGAATATAGTGATCACAAGACTGTATTTGACTTTTTAAGGAAAGAAACTACCAATTTTTATTAAATTAAATATCATTAAATTGCAAAAATCCTACAAATAAACAGTGACAAGTGTAGGTTGGATCACATACGAGAAAAAATAAGACTTGATTACAGTTCACTGTGAAACAGACGAGCAGCATAGGCATGATCATACATATTTGCTCTATATTTAGCCGTGACTAGTTATTTTCACAGCTTAGATGTCTTAACTAAGTACACTAAACTTTTCTGATAAAAACTATAATAGGGGGGACCAGGTGGTGGCACACCTGGCTGAGCACACATGTTACAATGCACAAGGACCCAGGTTTGAGCTCCCAGTCCCCACCTGCAGGGGGAAAGCTTTGCAAGTGGTGAAGCAGGGCTGCAGGTTTCTCTCTGTCTCTCTCCCTCTCTATCTACCCCTAACCTATGATTTCTGACTCTCTCTATCCAATAAATAAAGATAATAAAAAATTTAACAACAACAACAAAAAACTGTAATAGGAAAGCAGCTTACATTGCATCTGGGTTCATTATGCAAACAGTTCCGGAGCACTGGCATTTATCAACATCATCATAAGCGATTCCCATACTAAGACTCAGTAACTGAGCCATAATAACAGCAAGTGATTCCAGACTTATGGTCTTGGGGTGCTGAGGAAAAGAACATACATACATGCACATAAATTTTAGGAAATAAGCCATGTTCCTGGAAAATAACGCAGTTATCAAAAATATTCACATGGGAAATTAAAGAGGTATCTCTTCTGCTTATGAAAAGAAATACAATTTAGGATGGCCTAATGTTTTACATGTTTCATTTATCAATATAAGAAGAAAGTGAAAGGTACAATCTTGAATTTAATGGTGAATGAACTTGTTTTTAGTTTCTTTATTTAAAAAAAAGTATCAGTTTGTCTGTCCTCCCCGTGTGTCCCCACTCTCATTGAAATGACTTCTCTTTTAAAAATATAGTTGATATCATGAAAAAAAAAGCAGGGCATTCCTTTATTTGATGTCAGTAATTGAATTCAGGGCTACATATATGCAGGGAAAGTACTTGGTTCATGAGGAGTTTCTTCTAGTTGGAGCCTTCTGAGATTTTGAGTAGGACTATATTACCATTCCTATAATATAATTGTTTAAAATATTTATTTATTCCCTTTGTTGCCCTTGTTGTTTTATTTTTGTGGCTTTTATTGTTGTTGTCATTGGTTGTTGTTGTTGTTGGATAGGACAGAGAGAAATGGAGAGGGGAGAGGAAGACAGAGAGGAGGAGAGAAAGACAGCTGTAGACCTGCTTCACCACCTGTGAAGCGACTCCTTACCCTGGTTCTTGCGGTTTGCACCACGTGCCCTTAATTGGCTGTGCTACTAGCGTTTTCAGTATTGCTTAGAGCTGGGTAAATAACCAAATTCCAGATTCTTAAAGTAAATCACTTGCCCTACATACTAAATAAATTTCCAAAGTGCTACTTATAAAATTTAATGATAAAAATCTGTGTCTACACTTGAATACTTTTAAAAAAATTTTATAAGAGAGATGCAAAGAGAGAGACATACACACACAGAAAAACACCAGAGCACTGCTCAGCTATGACTCATGGTGGTGCAGGGGATTGAACCTGAGATTTAGGAGCATGAGAGTCTGTTTGTATAACCATTATGCTGTCTCCCCTGCCAACTTGAATACTTTTTATGACAATAAAAATACAAACTAAATTTTAAAAGTCAAATTCTATATGTCAGCATAACCATCTCTCTCTGAAATAGGGACAAAATGATATGATTGGATATGCCATGTTTTCTATTATGCTAATTAATTCATCTGATAGTGATTTTTTTCATCAAACTGTGCATTACCAAAGTTTTTTTTTTTAAAGGTAATTGATAAATTCAAAGCATTAATCTAGTTAACGTTTGTGTTAAATGGTAAAGAAAATGTACAAAATCTGAGAAAAGGTGGTAATGGACTTGGTAGGAGACACACATTTCTATCCTGGAGAACCCAGGTTTAAGCCTACAGCCCCCAGCTATAGGGGGGAAGTTTCACAAGTGGTGAAGCAGTGCTACAGGTGTTTCTCTCCTCACCCTCTATCAAGAAAATTGGAAAGAAAGAAAAGGCTACTGGGAAAATGGTGGAGCTACTATACACTCATGAAGACCAAACAACAAGGGGGCGGCGGGTTGAGGGAGTAGGAGGAGGAAGAAGAGAAAAGAACAGAAAAACATGAAAAATCTAAGTTTGAAATTAAGATCAAAGATTAAAACTCAAAGATTATAATAAAGTCATGAGCATTTATTTAACTAAATTAGATCACCTATTCTTAAAATGATATTGTTAACTAGCCACAGATAAACTGCAAACTTCCTCAGGTTTCATGAGGATAACTTGTAGTTCAACATTTCTGTAAATAGCAAGGACAAAGATTCCTAAAATTATTACTCTTACTTAAGATAACTTGAAATAATAAGGTAAGAAAATATTCAGCTATAAATAAATCCAGATAGTGTTCCACTAATACATCTTAGTGAAATTAAGCCAGACCATACCAGAGCAATACCTCCGCTATACTGTTCATCACACATCTTTCCTTGAAAGATTGCACCAACATATTCCGGTTTTTCTCTGTAACTTAAGTTTAAAAAATTGATTAGAATCACTTATATGTGTAAATTTAAGCGTACTTAATTTTCATAAGTTTTTTTAAGATTCATATACTAAATTCAAGAATATCTCTACGTAACAGAATAAAAGAAAACACAGGAAGTTATGTGTCCAGTATTTTTTTGTAAACAATAAAATAGACTTTAAAACAAAAGTGAAGTGCGAGCTAATAAATATTTGCAGACGATTCTGAAGATAATGTAGTTTTTTAAAGGTTGAAAAATCTTAAATTTTTAATGTAAAATATATTAAAATTGTGGAGTAGAATAATGTAATTGATAAGTGGGAAAAATTCCCATTATGAAGTGAAATCTCTCTTTATTCAGGTAGAATTTTTTTACCAGAGACATGCTAAATTTGACATATTTTTCTGAAAGAAAATGAGTTTTTCAGCTTCGATATCACTTCATTCAGAAAATCTTGATTGATAGCTGGAGTAGGGAAATTTTTTTCTGCCAAAGGCCATTTTGTTTTGGATACTTACACCATCATTCATAGGCCATACAAAGTTATTTAGTTAAAAATTAGAGGAGCCGGGTGATGACGCACTTGGTTGAGTGCATGCACTGTAGTGCACAAGGACCTGGGTTAGAGTCCCTGGTCCCCACCCTGCAGGGGGAAAGCTTTAAGAGTGGTAAAGCAGGACTGCAGGTGTCTCTTTGTCTCTCTCCCTCATGATCACCCCCTCCATCTTGATTTCTGGCTGCCTCTATCCAATAAATAAAAGATAATAATAAATAAATAACAAATATTTATAAAAAAAACTTAGAGTGATAGACATCTCCAGCACTGATTCACTTCTCATGAAGCTTCCGCACCAGAGGTGGGGGGTGGGGTTTGAACCTGAGTCCTTGTGCATGGCAATGTGTACTCTCAACTAGATGTGCCACCACTCAGCCCCTAAAGTCATATTTTAACTGAATCAAATGTGAATTTTTAAATTTTTTTAAAATTATTTTTATTTGCTTATTGGATAGAGATAGTCCCAAATTGAGAGGACAGGGGAGATAGAGAGGGAGAGAGATAGAGAGACACCTGCAGCCCTACTTCACCACTTGTGAAGCTTTCCCCATGCAGGTGGGGGTCAGGGGCTAGAACTCAGGTGCTTGCACATTATAACATGTGTGCTTAGCTGGGTGTGCCACCATCTGGCCTCTTAAATGTGAATTTTAGAGATACTAACTTATGAAAAAGTGCTTTAATTCCATTAATAAGATTGGTTTTTATTTTATTTTACTGTAGTTCCTTTGATAGAACAGGCAAAAATTGAGAGGAAGGAGAGGTAGAGAGATACCTCCAGCATTGCTTCATCACTCATGAAGCTTTCCCACTAAAGATGGGGATCACAGGCTTGAAGTTGGACCCTAGTGCATGGTAATAGGTGCACTTAACTAGGTGCACAACCACATGCCTCCTCATTTGTTTTTGTTCATGGAAATAAATCATATAAAGAAGCTGAGCTACTTTGTTTATAAAATACAGATATAATAATAAAATAAGGATATTTTATGATATGCTATATACTACAAAGCATAATGCAAACTTGAGTTAGTTTTTATTACAAACCATAAATACAATAATTTATCAACAATTCTGTTGTAAACTTGCACTGTTGAAAATAGTATTTTTTTTCCAAAATAAAGCAGATTTATTGAGCTGAATATTGTCAGATGTCTCTTTTTTTTTTTAACTTTTTATTTATAAAAGTAAACATTGACAAAACTATAGGATAAGAGGGGTAGAACTCCACACAATTCCCACCACCAGAACTCTGTATCCTATCCTCTCCCCTGATAGCTTTCCTATTCTTTAACCCACTTGGAGTATGGACCCAGGGAGGGTCATTATGGGGTGGAGAAGGTGGAAGGTTTTCTTACATAAGAAAAGAAAATGTTACTAGATATTTTGACTATTCCTGGGAATGGTCAGAAAATAGGCCATATTGGGATATTTCTTTCTATAATCTATCGTTATGACAAAATAAGCTTACACAAGCAAAAAAGCCACATCATGGGGTCGTAAAACAAGATAGGATTTTTTCCATCTTAAAAATCTGTGTAGTAACTCATTAGCATCTCCAGTTACTGGAATTTTATTTTCATCAGTCCAAAGTTCCAATGAAGACAGAATTACTGTAATATTGAATGAAGTAAAAATCTAAAATAGAAAACATGAATAAAAATGTGGTCAAACATAATTACTTAAATATATGTGGTAATTTAACTGTGAATATAAAAATATGTAGCATTGAGATTTGTGACACAATTGAATAGTAAATCTGGATTTTTGGATTTCACAAAATGTTAGTAATTATACAAGTTGATCAACAGTGGATATATTACTCATTGATAACAATTTGTAAGTTACTAATAATGAACATTTTGATATGTTTATACCTAAGTAAGCCCAAGTGAAGTTTATCTAAATTATTCCATCAATAAATTAAATATATAAAAATAGTATTGCTAAGTGTCAGCAAGATGGTAATAGAGTTTCCTCTTTCAGTCCAAATAGAAATAGCTAAGAATTAGCCAGATAGACAGGGCATCGAAAGAATTCTACTGCATGGTCTGAGGCTAAGATTCTCACTACACTTCACAAACCAATACTGACAGAAGTAAAGGGGACTCTGAGGGGACTCGTATATGTACATCTGAATTCCTTGAGTTTTTAAAAAATGTATACAATTAGTTTCATTTACATTATAAAAGGGACAATATCAAAGTCAATATTTGAACTGAAAAATTAACTTGGATCAAAATAAAAATTGAGGGGCCAAAATATAACTCCTCCAGTAGTGCATGACCCTGGATTTGAACCCCATCACCACATTGGATGTACCATGGAGGGCACTCAGGGATTTCCATGGATGATGACTATCTTTAGTAAGGTGAGTAAAGAGATGAAAGACAACTACTGAATGATCTCACTCACACGTAGAATACAGTTTGGTGCCTTGCATCAAAGTATTCTTGTTTCTTGAGTTCCACCTATGAATGAGCTCACCCATTGTTCACCCTCCTCCAGGCAGTATCATAATAAATCACAGAAAATATAACTAAATATACGTGTGCTAAAAAGCGATTACTTACAGCATTGGTTAATCCAATCAGCTGGAAAACTTTTTGTGTCACAATAGCTACATCAGAGCCCATCTGTTCATACTGAAACGTAAGTTGTTTTAGATCTAAATATACATAATTTAATGATAGCTGTTCTTTTAAATATTCAATATGACATAAGAAACAGTTAAATTGAAAGTTTATGAGTAGTTAAACATTGTTAAATACTATAGAAATATTTGTATTTGGGGGCCAGGTGGTGCTGCACTAGGGTAAAATATCTACATTACCATGCTTGAAGATCTGGGTTTGAGCCCTAGCTCTATACATCTGCAGGCAGGGGAGTTGTGGTGGGGGAGGGAGATTCACAAGTGTTATCTGAGACACTGCATGTGTCTCCTGTCTCTCACCCTCTTTTCTTCCAATCCCTCTCAGTTTCTCTCTGTTCTACCAACAATACAGGGAAAATAAAGTGGCAAAAATGGCCACTGAGAGTGATAGATTTGATATGCAGGCACAGAATCCAAGAAATAACACTGGTGATGAGAGAGAGAGAGAGAGAGAGAAAGAGATAAGAGAATTGTATTAAGTATGAAAAATTTAAACCATGAAATGAAAAACTATAGTACAAACTCTCAAAAAGGAAAAGAGGGTAACATTATCCAACTCATTTTATAAAAAATTACTTCTCTGATAACAAAAGACACAAGAAAATTAGACATATTTCTGATGAATATAATTTCAAAAATTCTGAAAGATATTAGCAACCTAATTTCCACAACATATTAAGAGAGTCAGATATCATCATCAAGTGGGACTTATTACAGGCATATACAGATGGCTCAACACCTGGTTAAGTGCTCACATTGCAGTGTATGAGGACACATGATCCCCACCTGCAGAGGCAAAGCTTCATGAGTGGTGAAGCAAGGCTGCAAGTGTCTCTCTGCCTCTCTTCTTTACCCTTCCTCCCCTCTCAATTTCTCCCTGTCTATCCAAGAATAAATACATAAAATTTTAAATAAAAGAAATAATACATCCTGATTCAGAAAAAAATTGACAAGGGTAAATATTCATTTATGATTTATAAATACTTTTAACAAAATGGATATAGGATGACTATATCTTGATTTAGTAAAATCCATATATTAAAAATCAAGAGTTGACATCATATACAGTGGTGCTAAAGTGGTATTTTTCATTTAAGATTAATAGAAAGTGCAGGAGAAAGAACATAAGGATTATGCAGAGAGAATCCTGTGCCTAAGGCTCCAAAGTCCCACTTTCAGTCCCCCATTCCACAATATGTCTGACTAGCACAGTGTTCTGGTTAAGAAAATATATTAATAAAAGACAAGGTCTCTGTACCAGCCAGTTTTATTCAACCAAAAGCTATAATCTTTACTTAAGGAATACTAAGAGTTATAATGATATGGGAATGTACAGACTTGGGGAAAAAAAAGTAAAACTATAAGTATTTGCAGATGGCTAGATAATATACATAAAATTCCAGTATCTAGCACATAAAATGATAGACACTCAAGTGACCACAGGAGGTAGCACAGTGATTAGAGCATCAAACTTGCAAGAATGAGGTCCCTGGTTTTATTTCTTATCTCCCAAATACAAAAAGGGACACTCTGGTTCTCTCATAAATAAAATATCACATCTACTGGGATTAGCTGATAACATTCTTAAAGTAGTCTTTATAAAAAAAAGAAAGAACAAGAAGTTTAAAATATCCTTCAACTCTGTGAGAACAGTCACATAATATGAAATTTAAAGCAGAAAACAAAGATCAACCAGAATCAATAAATGTACAATCAATAATGAAAATATCACCTTGAAAAAGATAGCAAGGTTTGGGGTATTTTTTTCTCTCCCTTGTCCTAGTCCTTCTTTAGCATGGCATGGGTGAGTCTGGAGAAGACAACAATCTAATTCCCAGATACCTCTCTCAAAGAAGAGGAACCTTAGAAAAGTCTTATTTATAATGTTCTAATATGTCTGAAGATTTTATGAAAAAAAAAGTTTCACAACTCCTTAACTCAGATTTCAGGTAATATTCATTGTTTTAGAAAATGACAGAGGAATGACAGATCTGCAGATGTGTAGAGCAAAAGATTTCAGGCGGAGAACTATCCAGCCCTGAGGAGAATGGGGCTGACACTCTTCTGGAAACTGAGATATTCAAAGCAGCCAGGGCTGGCAAAATAGCTCATTTGGATCTTGCACTGCTTTACCACGTGAGTGACTCAAGTTTGAGCCTGGTTCCCACTACATTGAAGGAAACTTTGGTGCTGTGGTCTCTTCCATTTACTCTTGCCTCTCTGCTAATTTATGCAGTTAAGAAAACCATACATAGGCCCAGGCAAGACATATAAAACTTGAGAAAGTCCTGAATTTTCACGTCTTTCAGTTTGCAGACTGAAAGCAGACCCAGCAATACCATGAATGGCCTGATATAGTGTCAACCTTTAAAATATACAACTCCACTCCCCACCCCCCAAATACTGCAGTTTCTAGAAAGATCACATCTTAATCTGTTTGGTTTCCAATAAAGACAACATAGACTGGGTGCTTAACCAACAAACATATATTTCTAACAGTTCTGGAGGCTGCTAAGTCTATAATCACAAAGTAAATAGATTTGGTGTCTCATGAGAATCCTCTTGATAGATGGACATAGTTTTTATTGTGTTTACATATAACAAGTTGGTGAGGGAACTCTCTGAGTTCTATAGTATAAGAGTACTACCTCATTTATGAGTCTTCATAAAGTAGACCAGTAAATGAAATGTTGGACTTGTAAGGTCCTAAATTCTTCCTTCCTTCCTTCCTCTCTCTCTCTTTTTCTCTCTCTCTCTCTTTCTTCCCTTCTGTTGCTTCTCATTCTTGCAAGTTTGTGAAGTGACTCCCCTGTAGGTGGGGAGCCAGGGGCTTGAACCCAGATCCTTACAGCACTCCTTGCACTTTGCACCATCTGCACTTAACCTGCTGTGCTACCGACAGACTCCAAAAGGTCCTAAATTCTATTCCTGACATTGTATGTAGCACAGTGATGCCCTGATTTGCTCTCACCTTTTTATTGTTTCAATATGTAAACAATGTCTAAAAAATGAAATGAATAAAATGAAGTGACTACATACTATTTATTTCAGTTAAATGACATTTGTTAAAGGTAAAAATAGTAAAAAGATCATTGGTCATTAAGAATTAGGGGAATGGGAAAGATGAATAAAACTGGAGGGTTATGTAAAGGTATTAATTATTTTAATTTAGCTATATAAAATAATACACATAAATGTTTTATTTCTAAATGCCTAAATCTGCTAGTAATGCATTAAAATGGCCAGAAAACAGGCTTAGCAAGTGCAAGACTGTTTTTTCATGTGGGAGACCCAGAGTTACATCCCTGCACAACATGATATAGACTAAGACATAAGAGAAAGTGGTTACTCTGGTTTTTTGTTTGTCTTTCTCTCCGTCTGTTTGTCCATCCATGCTTCCTTCCTTCCCTCCCTCCCTATGTCTGCCTGTTTGTCTATTCATCTATCCATCTATTAGAATGTAAACTTAACCCAGGAGCAGTGAAATCACCAAGTGAAAGTACCTATCTATGCAGAACCAAGAGATAAATCCAAAACAGAGACTCATTGTAAATCACAATTTATTTTCTTGTTTCAATGCATTTCAATTGTTTAAAGCCCTCAACAATGCTGATAAAAATTGAAAAAAAGTCAGAATATACTTACCAACTTTTTTTCAACTACAATATGCATTTCTATATATTGAGAGAGTGGTCTAAATGTCTGAAAAACATTGTAAATTTTATGTCAAAATTGCAGAATAATTGTAAAGCAGACCTTAAAAGTATCAAAAGATCACCTTGGCTCCTATTTCACACCTATCAAATCAAACTTAATTTACTTAGAAATTAGATTTCCTTTACAGTCTATCCTACATTTTCTCACTGGTATCAGAGCATTATTATTACTACCTTCTCTGAAGAAATCCTTGTTAAAAAGCTGTATATTTCGCTTAGCTTAATAATCTTATTATACATTAAAATGCAGTATAGTTTAATCTAAGACTCTGAATAGTAAGAATATATTATCCGAAGAATGAAGTTGAACCTTGTGTGAAGACCCTGAGGGGCAAAGAAATAGAAAGGACAGTACTATTTAAAATGAACTACAGTGGGGGTCGGGCGGTGGCGCAGTGGGTTAAGCACATGCATATGGCGCAAAGCGCAAGGACCGGCATAAGGTTCCCGGTTCCAGCCCCTGGCCCCCCACCTGCAGGGGAGTCGCTTCACAGGCGGTGAAGCGGGTCTGCAGGTGTCTATCTTTCTCTCCCCCTCTGTCTTCCCCTCTCCATTTCTCTCTGTCCTATCCAATAACTAACAACATCAACAACGACAATAATAATAACCACAACGAGGCAACAACAAAAGGGGGAAAAATGGCTTCCAGGAGCAGTGGATTCATGGTGCAGGCACCGAGTCAAGCAATAAGCCTGGAGGAAAAAAAAATGGACTACAGTTATTCTTAACATGTGGGCTCTGGGTGCAATGACTTTTACCATCATGATAAAAGCTGACACAAATGTTAATACTTCTCGGTGTTTGAACTCTGATTTATTTATATGAGCTAGACTTTGGGAGAAAGAAGAGAAAAAACAAAAATAAGTTATAGTTATTGGAACTGATAAAATAGATTATCTGCTGTCCTCATTTTTTAAAATGGCAACTGAGAAAAAAAATGTCACTGAGGACTTGCATGACAGGTTTCAGAATCAGTTTTATAGAGTATAGAGCACAAAATATTTATTACCAATATATTATATCATCTACAAACGATGGAAAATCGAAACAGAGGAAAAATAAGTGTCAGAGACAGAGGAAGCATTTGTAGTGCTTATTCTAGAACCTGAAATGATTTTTTTATTGATATTTAACCGCTTGACTGTTCAACAAAACCTCATTTTAGTTAAACTATTTTACATATAAAAAGCATCAAAGAGGAAAGAACAAATCTGGAATTTAGTAGAGATTGTGATTATCATAGCTGTCATATTTTGTTGTTATTTAAAAAAATGAAACTATGCCATTGGTTGCTTCTGATCTACTTGGTCTAGGCTTTTGAGAGAGTCCGCATATCAAATACACAGCCTATATTAAAAAGACTCAGTCTGTGTTTTAAAAACTTTGAGACATACAATTAATTTTCCCCCTCTCATATTAATTAACTAGTGATTTATATGACTACACTTTACTAGGACTGTACATAAACACCATTCCCACCACCAAAAGACTGTGACCCATCCCTCCCACCCACTCCCACCCCCCACTGGCCCAGGAAGCTGCATGTCTACCCACAGGGTTTTTACTTTGGTGCCCTACTTTCAATTTAGTCAGATCCTGCTTTTAGTTTCCCTTTCAGATCTTCTTACTCAACTTCTGTTGATGAGTGGGATCATCCCATACTCATCTTTATCTTTCTGACTTAGCTCACTTAACATAATTCCTTCTAGCTCTGTCCAAGTTGTAGAAAATTGCATGGTTAATTTTAAAGCTTACAATACAAGTTTGGTGCTATCTATTATATTCTGCTCCTATTTCTATCACTTATCTATTATTATCTATAATCACTTATTTATAATACTTATTTTTATTCCATTATCAAAACTTGATTGATAATATTCATAAAGCAATTTAAGGGAAGTAGATGAATAAAATACTTAAGACACCCAATAGCCACTGTACTATTAATAATAGTATAATGAGAACATAAGTGATTACTATTATAACACCTGTTATAATAATTACTATGAAAAGAACTCAGCATTATTAATTTAACAGTTATCATTTAAAAGTTTAAAAGTTATCATTTAAAAATTGTATAGAAATACACAAATGGTTTACTCAACTAAGCACCTACCTGTATACTTTGTATTTTATAAGAAAAATCTCTCGACTCAACATCTTCTTCAGAATATAGTGAAATACCAGCATTCTTATGCTTTACTTTATAAATTACATGTTCAAAACCAATTGAAGGTTCCAATGGTTCAATTCCATAAGTAACATTTTCAAACTGCAGTAAGCCCCTACAAGTTAAAAAAAAAAATACATGAATAAAGCACTTTGTGTGAATAAACTGTCAGATTTTTAACAGTATGGTTGTTTTTTTTTTTTTTTTCAGTTTGACTCTTAAGGTTGCATGTGGTAACACTGGTAACATAGAGAAAAGATTTACTGAATATCCACAAACTTACTACCACATGGCACAGAATAATGCTATACTATTCACCTAGTAATTAATATCCCATAGAGTACAAATGTATCAGATTTAACATAAAGATAGGAGCATTACAAGAATCTCCTTATTGTAATAGCCAACAGATTTCTGAAATCAACATCTTCAACTTAGAACCCTTGAACATTCTTTAAAATTTGTTCAGATTTTTTCCCAAAAGAATATTCTAATTTTATAAGCGGACAAAATTAGATGTCCCAACCTGAGTCCAGTGCACGTGCTAATGATGACCATAGAATTTGGATAACCTTCAATATACCCTCGGTAGTAGCAAAAATCCTGAAGAATAAAAAAAATATATGTGTATCTCTATTAGAATAGTTCATGTTATGCATGTACAAACTATTGTATTTACTGTTGAATGTAAAACATTAATTTCCCAATAATAAAAAAATTCAAAAAAAGAATAGTTCATGTTATAGATATTATCTTCGAATTCTGAAGCATATATGCTTACTAGTTTGTCTGTGTAAAATAGCAATTACTTCTTAAATGGGTTTATAAGACTGAATATCTGATACCAGGGATCCCAGCCGATTTAAGAGTTCCTACTTTTGGGGCCAGGCAGCAGTGCGCACATTAATTGCAAAGGTTACCATGCATAAAGACCTGGATTGAAACCCCTGTTCTCAGGCTGCAGGAGGGAAGTTTCAGGAGTGGTAAAGCATGGCTGCAGGTGTCTTCCTTCTCTCTCCCCATCTCTCCCTCCTCTCTCAAATTCCCTCTTTCCTGTCAATAAATAGACAGATCAAAGGGGGGGGGGAACTCCTACATAGAATCAAGGAAAGTACAGGAGCTAAGAGAAAAGGAAGAATCTAGTTCTACTGAAGTTAAACAAATGTCCTTCTCATTGCCATAGAAAGTCAACTTTGAAATCACTGCTTCTGCATACAGGAAAATGTGCTTTATTGCACAATCTGAGAACAGAGTTTATTAACGCAGATCAGATCTCCTTTAAGAAGTTTCTGATTCTATACTGGTGGAGCAGTGGATGTGGTGGGGAGTGAGAAAGCTAGGAGATGGACTTCCTGCAGTGTTCAACCTTCCTGCCACTAGGACCACAGCTCTTCCTAGAATAAAAGCCACTAGTTTGTTTCAACTACTCTTCATTAGAATAAAGGTAGACTATTTGTTAAAGGGTATTACACACACACACCCCAATTGATAAGGGGGTTCTTACCTCTGTTAGTATGGAAATTATTATTAGAGGTCATTGTTTGATTCATTGAAAGCAAAATGTTATTGTATTAAGTTAGACAGTCAAGAGTAGTCATGAAAAGGATATCTATGATGTCTGCTTCCCTTCCTCCAGTTCTTCCTCCTTTCCTTGCCTTCCAGCTCTGCTACTTTGTCTCCACCCTTTGTCTGCAAAATTTTTTATGTCACAGTATCCAAGAGAATATCCTAGGTTCCTATTTTGGTATCTTGGGATTCTCCTATTTTACTTTGCATTCTCTAGTGTTCTTTTTCACTCTAGCTATTCAATAAATGACACAAAAGAAAGTGGTTTTCTCTTCTGGGGCTGGGCTGTCTTGTACTTGGTTAAGTGCCCATATGACTATATGCAAGGACCCAGGGATTCAGAACCATGCTCCCCACATGCAGGAGGGAAGCATCATGAGTGATGAAGCAGGTCTGCAGCTCTCTTCATTTCTATCTCCCCTCCCTTCTCATTGTTTCTCTGTAGTAACAAGTATAATAGAAATAAAAAAAAAACAGAAATAAAGAAAAAAAATCTCTGCCAGGAGTAGTGGATTTGTAATGCTGGCACTGAACCCCAGTAGTAAAAAAAAAAAAACTTCTGAAAGGGCATCATTATTATCACACCTTGCCAATCTTTAGAAGCACTGTATACAGTTGGCCAAAGGATTTACTGGCAAATATGCATACATATACACATATTATTGTGCATATATATACACACATATATATTTATACATGCATACATACATATTTGTATATATATACATATACACATGCATATATGCTTTTATATACATGTATATGTAAATATATTTCAATATATTTCTGATTTGGGAGAACTACTGCAGTTTATACAGGAGGGGGAGTGTGACACAAAATTCTGGTAGTGGGAATGGTGGGAATTATACTCAATAATCTTAAAATATGTAAATCACTAATAAAAAACAAACAAAAAAAACCTAGTAGCCTAAAAAGTATTACCATCAGGAAAAGGTTGTAAACTTGATATTTGAACTGTCCTATTATATACCAACTACTGAAGCAAAACACACTTCATCTATCCCTGGACATCTCCTTCTCCCATTTCAAATCCATTTTTTTTAATGCTAAACAGCTACTCTGGATTCTCAGTTATTCAAGCAGGTTTCTTTCTGCCATGAGTCTTCCATTCTCATATTGTGTGATCCACAATAAGGTCATAATCATTTGTTTATCACTTATTAAAACTATAATTTTAATAATTTTTCTGAGGAAATGTTCATCTTGGTTCCCTTTTTAATTAGGTAAAGAATCCTAGGTATAGAGCCCTCAGTGTATTGGCTCAGAGAACCAAATTTTTCTTTAAAGTTTCAGGAAGATTAAATGCATTTTTACATTATATTCACTTAAAAATTAAGTACTACAATCTCAGTCTTTATGATCAAGGATGAAAAATAATGAGACACTTATTTTTACTTAATTCTTCTGACTTAATATTGCAAAGTGGAGATAAAAAATAAATTCAAGAAAACACTTCTCAAAAATTATTTTTTAAAATTTATTCCCTTTTGTTGCTCTTGTTGTTCTATTGTTGTAGTTATTATTGTTGTTGATGTCATCATTGTTGCATAGTACAGAGAGAAATGGAGAGAGGAGGGGAAGACAGAGAGGGGGAGAAAGATAAGACCCCTGTGAAGGGACTCCGCGGCAGCTGGGGAGCCAGGACTCGGGATCCTTCTGCCTGTCCTTGCGCTTTGTGCCACGTGCGCTTAACCCACTGCGCTACCTCCCGATTCCCACTCAAAATTACTTGAGAGCAATAGCAAAGTAACTTGCATGGGATTCACCATCTCACAGATAACAGATGTGAATTCCAGAAAAATCATTTAAACCCCAGCTATCAAAACAGGCAAGTGGGTGGGGCTGGATTGTAGTGCACCATATTGAGTGCACACATTACCAAGAGCAAGGACCCAGATTCAAATTCTTGTTCCCTATCTGCTGGGAGGATGCTTCATGAGTGGTGAAGCAGGCCTACAGGTGTCTATCTTTCTCTCCTCTCTCTTTCCCTCCCCTCTTAATTTCTCTCTGTCCTATCCAATAAAATAGAAAAAAAAAAAAAAAAGAAAGAAATAGCCACCAGGAATGGTGAATTTGTAGTGCTGGTACCAATCCCCAGCAATAGCCCTGGTGGCAATTAAAAACACAAACAAACCACTGTACAAACAAAAACAGGCAAATGAGTGTAGGAGCTATGGGGAGCAACTGGCAACAGAAGAAAACTACACTGACTAGGACTTTCATTTAAATTGATTTTTCTCCTGAGGGCCTGGGCAGACCACCTCGTGCTAGCAATTGGCTATTTTCCAATAGAAACCCAATCTTATTGGCCATGATTTGAAAAAAAAAAAAAAGAAAGAAAACAAAATCACTGGCTGTGGTGAAACCCCAGCTATAGGTCTCCACAGCCAGCCCTACCTTACTAGAGAAATACAGAGACAGGCTGGGGTCATGGACACACTAACCAACATCCATGCCCAACAAAGAAACATCTACAGAACAGAACTCTCCTGCACCCTCCCCACAAAAAAAAAGAATTTGGTCCACATTCCCAGAGAGAGTTAATGGTAAGAGAAGATGATTAGAGTGCTCTGAATCCCAATTCCACCATGACCTGGAACATGTGTGATTAGGAATCTTTGTTTTTATACCATCACTAACAGGGAAGAGAATCCAGGAAACACTAGAGGAAGTCAGGTGGTATTCCTTTTAATTGAGAGGCAAGAGGAAAATGAATGGACACTCAGAAGTAGTAATAGATATAGATGTGGCCTAGAAATGAAGTGAAAACAGGAACATAGAAAAAAAATCATATATATATATGAGAGAACTATAGCAGCTTTAGCTTGAAGGCTGGGGGAAACGTGAAGTTATATCTCTCTTATCATTTTATAAATGACTATTGAATTACCAATAACAAATTAATAGTTGGATTCACATGCATAGGATCCTGAGGTTTATGTCCTGCATTGCATAAGCCAGAAGTGCAGCTTTGTGCAATATTTCTCCTCCAGACAGCAGAAAAGTATATGGAGTAAAACATCACAGTAGAGACAAATTATGGAATAGGTGCCAAGAAGTGGTATTTCCCATTAAAGCACAACCAGAGATAAACCACAAATCACAGAATAACTCTCTAGATCAGTGAGGTCTACCTTACAGATACATACACCTGTATATCAGAAATTTGATGATTAAGGAGTGTAAAATTAGGAGAAGAGGAACCAAGCAAGGGATTCATGGCGTAGTTCCTATCCAGCAGTACTGTAAGCAGACCTTACCCTCCTCGGGGAGGGCAGAGGATTGAAAACATTATAGCCCAAACCCCAATATCAGTTAATTTTAAGATGGGTGCCAAAGACTGTGCTGCTGATAGAAACTTAGCTCTGGGGCAAAAACAAAAATAAGAACTGACTGCTTTATTTTATAGTGGTGTAACTGGGCCAGCTGAGATACCTCACCTCCTTTCCTTTCAAGAACCGAGTAGGTCAGATACTTATATGAAGCAATGAACTTTAACAGAGACTTTTAACACAGACTTGAGTCAAGAGTAGCCTTAAGATGGAGGGCCAGTATGGAGCTCTTCATATTTTTACCCTCCACATTCCCACCAGCAGCACTGATTGACTATGGTTTCCAGTCTCCTCCACAAGAAAAAGAAAGAATTCCAGCACTAAGACATATGCATCACCTATAGGAAAAACAAAAGACTAACACAATCTAAGCAGAAAAAATTGGGAAGCAAGTTTTCTAATAACAAAAATGGAATTCCTGAACAGTTCCAGAAAAGTAACAAGAATTAGGGAAAGAGGATGTTATAAGAGAATTCAAAAGAGCCATCCCAATTAACTTGACCAAGTTAAAGAATCTTAATTTGACACAGAATAGCATGTCCAAGAGATAAGAGAGAGAGAGAGAGAGAGAGAGAGAGAGAGAAAGGAAAAGAAAGAGCTTTAAGGAGACAAATTATATTTCACGGAAGGGATTTGTAAACATTCAAACCACAGATGTTGGCTTTGATCAAGTATGCAAAATAGATTTACTCTAATATAGTTAACATAATAAAAAGATTAAGTCTCAGAAGAAAATATCAGAACATGATAAAATGACAGAACTGTAATAGGAACGGAGAAAAAAATTTAAAAAAATGAACAAAAGTGGAATAAATATCAGATTTCATTATAATTAGAGAAAATGAGTAAAGAAATATGGACCCAATTAAATGAAATGTAGTATCTGAGAAGTCTTCAGATTTATGGAAAGAAGAAACCAGAGATATTCATCAAATTGAGAGAACATATGAACTTCTGAATGAAAAATATCGAACCAGGCCAAAGAGACCAGGCTTTTTTCTTTTTTCTTCTCTAACTTTGTTTTATTTGATAGAACAGAGAGAAATTGAGTTGGGGGGAACAGAAATAGAGGGAGAAACAGAGAATCTGGGGCTGGGAGGTGGTGCACATGGTTTAAGTAAACATGTTATAGAGTTCAAGAACCCAGGTTCCAGTCCCTGCTCCCTACCCATAAAGAAGATACTCCATGATTGGTGAAGTACGTCTGCAGGTAACTCTCTCTCTCTCCCTCTCTCTCTGTCTTTGTCTCCATCCCCCCCTTCCTCTCAATTCCTAACCTATCTAATTAAAAAAAAAAATAGAAAAAAGAAAAAAATGGCCTCCAGGAGTTGTGGTGAAAAGCAACAGCAATAACCATGGTGGAGAGAAAGAGAGAGAGAGACACAGAGAGAGAGAGAGAGAGAGACATGCAGCACTGTTTCACCACTTGTGAAGCTTTTTCCCTGCAAGTAGGGAAGGAGAAGTTGAACTCGGGTCCTTGAGTAGCACGACCCAGCCATGATAGAACACACTTTTAACCTGAGAAAACAGAAGTTACATATTCAATTTCTGGCACCACTATAAGCCAGAGCTGAGCAGTGCAACAGTTAACAATAAATGTTAGAACCAGAAAATCCAGAAATAAAAAAGTTCCTGGGCAAAGGGTTAGATAGCATAATGGTTATGCAAAGAGGCTCTCATGCTTGAGGCTCCAAAGTCCCAGGTTCAGTCCTCAGTACCACCATAAGCCAGAGCTGAGCAGTGCTCTGGTTAAAAAAAAAAAAAAGTTCCTAAATATTTAATACAAAACATATTATTAATAAGAAAAAGAATATTGAAGTTTGCTAGAAAGTACCTTCCATAGCCGTGTCTGTCAGACTTACATGAGACTTCTCACCAGAAATACTACAGAGAGTAGAAAGATAGATTCATATTTCTATACAAGTGAAATCATCAGTCAGTAAACAAAGGATGAGAAAAAAAACACACATAAAAATAAGAGTTTACAGAAAAAAGAAGAAAAGAAAAAGAATATTCCCCAAATCTCCTCCCCCTGCCCCCCCCCCAAAAAAAACATAGAGGTAATACAGGTAATACTCTCCTGAGCTTTTATCAGAGATGCATTTGGAAAATCCACTGGAAAACAAAACAAAAGCAAAAGCAAGAATAAACAAGCAGGACTAGGTCTGGGGAGATAGCACAATGTTTATGTTATTTTCATGCCTGAGATAGCAAAGATCCCAGGATCAATCCTTAGGGCTACTGTAAACCAGAACTGAACAGTGCTCTGGTAAAACTAAATAAATGAATAGTTCATTTGTTTGTTAAAAAATACAAATGAATTGCATGAAGCTAAAAACTTTTTCACACAATGAACCTACCACATAGAAACAGAAACAAAAAAGCAAACAAACAAACAAAAAAATAGAAGAAACTCTAAAATGGGAGGATATATTGATGTCAGACTTCTAAAAAGAGATTTACATGGACAATATGGAAATGCAGCCCTATAAAAATAGGTGATAGACACTTCTTAGAGAAAACAGTACACAAATTATTTTTCCCTTTTCTATCTCTTGCACTGATTTTATTTTTTATATATTGTTCAACGTTTTATTCACCTCTTTAAAATGTGTCTCTTTGGACAGTTGTGTGTAATGTTCTATAAATACTTATTGATTTGAGCAAATGGGTTACTAATTTTGCTCAACTCAATTTACTTGCTGAGTTTCCTTCCATTCATAAATCAGTTAGAGAGTAATAACTAAATATAATCAATAATAATAATTTATTTCTATCAGTTTGCATCTCATGTAACTTGAAATATGTTTTTTCAACTCATTTGAACTGTTATATTATCTTTTTAAAAAATATTTATTTATTTATTCCCTTTTTGTTGCCCTTGTTGTTTTATTGTTGTAGTTATTATTGTTGTTGTCGTTGTTGGATAGGACAGAGAGAAATGGAGAGAGGAGGGGAAGACAGAGAGGAGGAGAGAAAGACAGACACCTGTAGACCTGCTTCACTGCCTGTGAAGCGACTCCCCTGCAGGTGGGGAGCCGGGGTTCGAACCGGGATCCTTATGCCGGTCCTTGTGCTTTGCGCCACCTGCGCTTAACCCGCTGCGCTACAGCCCGACTTCCTATATTATCTTTTAAATAATGAAAAATATCTTTGTCTTAGATCACAATTACCTGAACAGTTGTATTTGTAAGTTAAAGATACTGAAAACAAATTCTATCTGTTTAGATGGTTTATGTGTTCTTTTATGTAAAAGTGTTAATTTGCTAAGTTTGGGTGGCTTTTAGGCATGAAAATCATCTTAATTTCAGGAAAATAAATGTACTCAATTTAATAAACTTCCTTGAAATTTCCTGTGTTGGATATAAGCATGAAGTTTTGAGTAGCATGATTTCTCTACATGATACCATACATTCACTACACATGTAAACAAACTTCACATTCAATTTATAAGCAAATCACTGTAGCACTATAACTATAACTTATCTCTTCACGGTTGCCTTCTGACAGTTACTGAGTTAAGTGTGACGGAATATTTTAAGACTCAGGGGTGGGTTGTTGTGGCCTTGGTTATTGTCTTTTTGTCTTTCCCATCCAGTCTCACTTCTCATTCCCTCAAGTGTATACATGTTACACACATACACATATATTTATACATACATTTATATTCACTGTTTGATAGCATACATCCTCTCTGTTTGCATAGATGATTCCATAGATGAATCACACATCTTTGTTGCACAAAATTTGAAGAAACTCAGCACATCTAGTATATCTTGCTTAAAACTACATTACAAAAAATGCTTTCATTTCAAACTTAACTGAGTATTCCTAGAGATGCATGCTAAGAGGCATAAGAGACAGCAGTATCATACCTGAAGTTGCTGTTCATGAGGTTTCATACTTCTTGAGCCATTATAACTATAAACTTTAAAGTTGTGAGGTAAAAAGTTTCTGTAAAATAAAGATAAGAAATACTAAGTAGAAAATCTGTTCCATCAACATTATAATGAAGAAAATATTTATTTTTAAAATGTATTCATTCATTTATTTATTTGCTTCCGGGGTTAATGCTGGGGCTCGGTGCTTGCAATACCAATCCACTGCTCCTGGTGGACATTTTTTCCCTTCGTTGTTATTGTTGCTGCTGTTTATGGACAAGACAGAGGGAAATTGAGAGAGTAGGGGATGACAGAGAGGGAGAAAGACAGATACTTGAAGACTTGATTCACAGCTAGTGAAGGGACCTCACTACAGGTGGGGAGCTGGGGACTCCAACATGGGTCATTACACTTTTTTTTTTTATTGGGGAATTAATGTTTTACATTCGACAGTAAATAACAATATTTTGTACATGCATAACATTTCCCAGTTTTCCATATAACAATATAACCCCGACTAGGTCCTCAGTCATCCTTCTTGGACCTAAATTCTCTCCTCGCTCCCCCAACCCACACCAGAGTCTTTTACTTTGGTGCAATACGCCAGTTCCAGTTCAGGTTCTACTTGTGTTTTCTCTTCTGATCTTGTTTTTCAATTTCTGCCTGAGAGTGAGGTCATCCCATATTCATCCTTCTGTTTCTGACTTATTTAACTTAACATGAATTTTTCAAGGTCCATCCAAGCTTGGCTGAAAACGGTAAGGTCACCATTTTTTATAGCTGAGTAGTATTCCACTGTATATATATACCACAGCTTTCTCAGCCACTCATCTGTTGTTGGACACCTGGGTTTTGGCTTTACAAATTGTGCTGCTAAGAACATAGGTATACACAAATCTTTTTGGATGGATGTGTTGGGTTCCTTAGGATATATCTCCAGGAGAGAAATTGCAGGATCATAGGGTAGGTCCATTTCTAGCCTTCTGAGAGTTCTCCAGACTCTTCTCCACAGAGGTTGGACCAATATACATTCCCACCCGCAGTGCAGGAGAGTTCCTTTGACCCCGCAACCTCTCCAGCATTTGCTGCTGCTACCTTTTCTGATGTACGACATTCTCACAGGAGTGAAGTGGTATCTCATTGTTGTCTTGATTTGCATTTCTCTGACAGTGACTTGGAGCATTTTTTCATGTGTTTCTCGGCCTTTTGGATCTCTTCTGTGGTGAATATTCTGTCCATGTCCTCCCCCCATTTTTGGATGAGGTTATTTGTTGTCTTGTTGAGGTTTGCAAGCTCTTTATATATTTTGGTTATTAGCCTCTTGTCTGATGTATGGCATGTAGATTTTCTCCCATTCTGTGTGGGGGTCTCTTGGTTTGGGTAGTGGTTTCTTTTGCTGTGCAGAAACTTTTTAATTTGATGTAGCTCCATAGGTTTATGCTTGCTTTAGTCTTCTTTGTAATTGGATTTGTTTCATTGAAGATGTCTTTAAAATTTATGCAGAAAAGAGTTCTGTCAATATTTTCTTCTAAGTATATGATGGTTTCTGGTCTAACATCCAAGTCTGCTGGGAAGTCTAAGAACAAGACATTTTCACCATCATATAGGACTGGAATGAAAATCTTGAACATTTTGGGTTCATGAATTGTACAGATTCTGTCCCTAAAAATCAATCTAAGTAATCCTAGAGTTTATTCCAGAAAGAGTGAATAGAAGTAAATATTTGATAATGAACATAAGAAAACATTTTTCTTTATTAAAGACATAGTGTCAAAACTCAAGTCCTATCTGAAGTCATCAATAGGATTACATATGCCCGCAGTACTAGAACTCTAGTCAGATCTGTGATATACATAAACTTGAAAAACACTTAGGGAACTTACATTTATTCATGGCTACTATTGAATTGCAGTACCTTCACAGTACAAATCCACAACTTACAGATTTTTCTGCTCATGCATACACACTTGTGAGAAATATGAGACTAAGGGGTAATGCTAATAGGATGAGGCTGGGAAAGCTCAGAGGAAAGATTAGTTCAGGTGGAGAAGGCTGAACATGTACCTTCCAGATCACATACCTGCAGTCTCTAGTGAGGCTTGCACATATGTTAAGAATTAGTATCTCAGGAGTTGGACGGTAGCACAGTGGGTTAAGAGCACATGGCGCGAAGCACAAGGACCAGCATAAGTATCCTGATTCGAGCCCCTGGCTACCCACCTGCAGGGGAGTCGCTTCACAAGCGGTGAAGCAGGTCTGTAAGTGTCTTTCTTTCTCTCCCCCTCTCTGCCTTCCCCTCCTCTCTCCATTTCTCTCTGTCCTACCCAACAATGATGACAACAGCAATCATAACTACAACAATAAAAAACAAGGGCAACAAAAGGGAAAATAAATAATAAATAAATAAATATAAAAAATGATTGTCTTTAAAAAAGAAAGAATTAGTTTATCTTTAGTAATGCTATTTTGGTGGCATAAAAAACTTTCCAGACAAGCAAAAGTTGAAGGAATCAAGTATCACCAAATCACCTCTGTAAGAATTTCTTAAAAAGCTCCTATAAATGATAACATCAGCTAATAAATGCCATATATCAGAAAGCTTAGGGAAAATTTATGATAGTGGCATTGAAATATGTTATATAATATCAATAAATTTGAATGATCTGAATTCATCCATTAAAAGGCACAGAGTAGGAAGATGGATGAGAAAATACAACCCAACTAAATGTTACCTAGAAGAATCCCACTGAACTTAACAGGACAAACACAGACTCAAAATGAAAGGATGGAAAACTATCATACATGCTAGTGGACCACAGAAGAGGGCAGAAACAGCTATTCTCATACCTGGCACATTTGACTTTAAAATAGATGGTAATAAAAGAAAGGGTTGGCTATTACATAATGCTCAGAGGATCAGAGAAGCTAGAGGACTTAACAATTCTTAACAGAGGATATGAACAGAACATTCACTACAGAGGAGATCCAAAAGGCTAACACACACATGAAAAACTGCTCCAGGTCACTGATTGTCAGAGAAATGCAAATAAAGACAACATTGAGATACCACCTCACCCCTGTGAGAACAGCATACATAAAAAAGGACAGCAGCAACAAATACTGGAGAGACTGTGGGGAGAGGGACCCTTCTGCACTGCTGGTGGGAATGCAAATTGGTCCAGCCTCTAGGAAGACCAGACTGGAGAACTCTCACAAGGCTAGATGTGGACCTTCCATATGACCCAGTAATTCCTCTCCTGGGGATATACTCCAAGGACTCCATAACACCCAACCAAAAAGATATGTGTACACCTATGTTCATAGCAGCTCAATTTGCAATAGTTAAAACCTGGAAGCAACCCAGGTGCCCAAAAACAGATGAGTGGCCGAGAAAGCTGTAGTATATATATACAGTGGAATACTATGCAGCTATTAAGAACAATCAAACCATCTTCTCTGACCCATTTTGGATGGAGCTAGAAAGAATTATATTAAGTGAGCTAAGTCAGAAAGATAAAGATGTGTATGCGATGATCCCACTCATAAACACAAGTTGAGAAAGAAGAACAGAAAGGGAAACTTAAAGCAGGGTTTGACTAAATATGGAGTAGGGCACCAAAGTAAAACCCTGGAATGAGGGTGGATATTTAGCTTCTTGGAGTGGTGGGGTGGGGTGGGGGTGAGTGGGATGAGACACAGTCTTTTGGTGGTAGGAATGGTGTTTATGTACACTCCTATTAATTTATAGTCATATAAATCACTAATATGAGAGGGGAAAATTGATTGTATGTCTCAAAATTTTGAAAGCACAGACTGAGTCTTTTTAATACATAGACTGAGTCTTTGATATGCTGACTCTCTCATAATCCTAGACCAGGGAGAACAGAAGCAACCGGTGGCACAGCTACATACAAATAATATCAAAGGACATAAATTACAGTGATGTTGTATATTATACAGTAAATCCTAACAAAGGGATTTTTCAAAGTTAACCCAATTGCCAAACAATGTGATTATACCAATAACTTATCTATTTTCTTCTTTACCCTAAGATGGCAGGAACCTCACATTTCCTTTATAGAGCCTATATTTCCTCCAGTCCTGGAACTTCTAGGGTGGAGTTCACTTTCCTGCATGCTTCTCTCAATTCATACCAAATAATATTGCATCGACTGATCCCAGCCTAATCAATGCAATGATCATGTTTCCCTTCAGACTGTGCCCAGAGACTTCAGGCATGGAATGTCAACCCTTCAGCTTCATTATTCGGGTGAGACTTTCCTTTCATAGTATTCTCTAATTCCATTCCAGGCGTTCACTTCCTAACAAAGTCCCAAAACTTATATATAGACCAGGTCCCATGAGATAAAGCATTTGTTCACATGTATCCATAAATTAGGACAAAATATATATACCTGAAAGCAAAAGTACACTATAGTCTGCAGTGAGTCAGTATAAAATTCCTAATGCAATAGTATCTAATTAGACTTAGATACCCTCCTCACCTACTTCCTGTTACAGTTCCCTCACTCACTCCAAAGCTAACCTTAGCAAACAAAGGACTGCAAAAGCTGAATAAGGGCAAGAGACTGGCATACTTTAATGATGACTCTTTAGTCATTATCAGGCCACCCCATCAGCTGGGGCCCTAGTCTGGGAGTCCTGAGGTTCCCAAACAGACATGATAAGTTTAGAACTCAAATAAATCCCTCTCTCCATTCTTCTTCTAGCTTTTGCCCTTCTTCCGTAGCCAGTCAACAGCATCAGGTTGAGCCTGATGTAAAGTTTCGAGACCTCCTTTGAATCTGGACAGGTGGCAGTCGTTGACTATGTGGGTCATAGTCTGTCTGTAGCTGCAGGGGCAGTTCGGGTCATCTCTGGCTCCCCATCGATGGAACATACTGGCGCACTGGCCATGGCCTGTTCGACAGCGATTGAGAAGGGCCCAATCATAACGTGCTAGGTCAAAGCCGGGTTGACGCTTGCAGGGGTCTGTGATGAGGTGTTTGTTCTTTACCTCAGCTGACTGCCAACTCTGTTTCCAAGAGACTGGAACAGAGAAGTTCAGTGTAGGCGTAGGGGACCAGATTGGGTGACGAGATGTCAAGCGTTGGACAGGGTGGGCAAAGATATCCGTGTATATTGGCAGGTCCGGTCTAGTGTAGACATGGGAAATGAACTTAGATGATGTCGCATCCCGACGAATATCTGGCGGGGCGATGTTGCTAAGAACTGGCAGCCATGGAACTGGGGTGGAACGGATGGTTCCAGAAATTATCCTCATGGAGGAATATAATTTGGAATCGACCAAGTGGACATGGGGGCTACGGAACCATACTGGGGCACAGTATTCTGCAGTGGAATAGCATAATGCCAGAGATGATGATCATAGTGTGGAAGCGCTCGCGCCCCATGAGGAGCTGGCCAGTCTTGCAATGATGTTATTCCTTGCGCCCACCTTTGTTGCAGTTTTTATTGTTACCTGTCATCTCTATCAGGAACAACAAAATAGACCCCTTTGTGGGCCCCTATAGGACCATGCCCTCAACTTGGATCAACAATGGTAGAGAATGTTCCATTCTCCAAAGGGAGGATGCACAAGATACTCTATGCTATGCTTGAGGAAGGCGGCTTGGTATTGGGCAGCTTGGATAGGTCCTACTCATTACTACAGAATGTGAACTCAGATCTACAAGGATGCAGAGGTCACATAGGCTCCTAAACTGAGTATGGGCCCCAGACCAAATCAAATTGATGGGGTTTACAGTCAACAATGTTCATACCCATTTCTCATATTAGGGAGCTACTCTCTTCCCTGATCCAGCTTTCTAGTCCTTTTCCATCTCCCCAGACAATAACTTGGATCCACTGGCATATCAGATTTCAGGCTCTGGGGTGGGGTGGGGGTGGGGGAGCTAGTATAGCCACAGATCCTTTGGAACATAACTAAAATATGCCTACTACAAAATGGAGGATCCCCCAACTCTTCATCTGTACTAGTCCCACCTTTAGGCCCATGATTGTTCAACAATATGTTTGGCTTTGTATGTGAACTCACTTTTAGCCACCAGGTTCCAGATGCTAGCATGATACCTACCAACCAGACTTCCCTAGACAGACGACCCCACCAATATGTCCTGGAGCTCCGCTTCCCCAGAGCCCCTCCCTATTAAGGAAAGAGAGGCAGGCTGGGAGTATGGATTGACCAGTCAGCACCCATGTTCAGCCAGGAAGCAATTACAGAAGCCAGACCTTCCACCTTCTGCATTCCACAATGACCTTTGGTCCATATTCCCAGAGGGATAAAGAATAGGAATGTTATCAGGGGAGGGGATAGGATATGGAGATCTGGTGGTGGGAATTTTGTGGAGTTGTACCCCTCTTATCCTCTTTTTTTGTTAATGTTTCCTTTTTAGAAATAAAAAAATTAAAATAAATAAATAAATCATCCCAAGCATATTCTCAGACTACAGTGGAAATAAACTAACACTTAACAACTGAAAATTAGTAAAAGTCACAAAATATGGAAACTGAATAGTGTACTGCTTATCAAATGATGTGTCAGGGATAAAATTAGGGAAGAAATTAATGTTCGTAGAAATAAATGAAAATGAGCTATCAAAATATTTGGGACAGTTAAGGCAGTACTAAGAGGGAAATTCATAGCTGTAAAGGCACACATTAGGAAGCAAGAATAAACTCAATATGCAACCTGAATACACAATTTAAGGACATAGAAGAACAAAGGGACCTTAAAACAAACATAAGTGAAAATAATTAATATTAGGGTAGAAATAAATAACATCAAAAAAATCAAAGAACCATACAAAAGATCAATGAAGTTAAGCACTGCTTTCTCAAAAGGATAAATAAAATTGACAAACCCTTGGCCAGATATATTCACATAAAAATAGAGAAGAATCAAACAATTGGGTCATAAATAAAAGAGGAGATATTACAACAGATACCAAAGAAACCCAAAGTATCATGTGAGGCTTCTATGAACAACTATATGCCACTAAGCAAGATGACCTGGAGGAAATGGAAAAATTACAGAAAACAGTCACAGTCACTATAGCAGAAAAAGCGATAAAAAATCTACTAGTAAACCTAATGAAATATGTGAATGACTTGTATACCAAAAATTATGAGACAATATGCAAGGAAACAGAAAAAGATACACAGAAGTAAAAGGACATCACATGTTTATGGATTGGAAGAATTAAATTAACATAATGAAAATGACTATTCTATCCAGAGCCTAATACAAATTTAATAGAATCCTTATCAAGCTCCCATCCATTTTTTTTAAAGAAAATATAACAAAAGCTACACACATTTATCTGGAACCAGAAAATATATAGATTGCTAACCAATCTTTAAAAAAGAAAAAAAGTCCAGAACTGGAGGCATAGTGTTCCCAAATCTCAAATTATATTATAGGAACATCAAAATCAAAACTGTCTTACAGTAGAACAAAAATAGAGAGACTGACCACATACCCCTGGACATCTAATATTTGCAAATTGTCTGATTAAATGAATAAAGTAGATTCTTTTCAACAAATGGTGTTGGGAAAGTTTAGTTGGAACATGTAGAAAGATGAAAAGAAAAAAAAAACTACATTTCACCACACACAAAAGTAAACTCTAAATGGATCAAGAATTTGGTCATTAGACATCTACCAAATATTTAGGGGAAAATATTTGTAGAATTCTTTTCCATCTATGTTTTATAGGCATCCTCAATGACTCAAGTCTAATTGCAAGGAAGAAAAAAAAAACACAAAAAATTAACCAATGGGACTACATCAAATTGAAAATCTTCTGTATAGCAAAAGAAACTACTACACAAAGATACTCATTACAGAATGGGAGAAGATGCTTACATGCTGTACATTAGACAAAAGGCTAATCAAAATATATAAAAAGCTCACCAAACTAACCAACAAAAAATAAATGACCCCATGTTAAAAAAGGATATGAACGGACTATTCACCAAAGAAAAAATTCGAAGGGCCAATATACATATAAAAGAAAATGCCCTGAGTTGTTGTCAGAAAAATACAAATAAAGACAATAATGAAATATCACTTCAACTCTGTATATCATACATAAGAAAGGATAGTAACAACAACTGCTGGAGAGGTTTCAGGGGTAAAGTATTCATCCTGCATTGCTGGTGGGAATGTAAATTTGTCCAGTACCTATATAGTACAGTCTGGAGAACTCTCAGAAGGCTACTAATGCTCCTACCTTATGACTTGGCAATAAAATAGATTCTCAAAAGGAAAAAGATACTAAAAGATAGGAGTAGGCATTTTATATATAATGGCTAAAACTTTAATGTGCAAAAAAGGAATATATATATAAAACAAATGCTAGGGTGCCAAATTACAAAGTCAATTGAACTAAATGTTAATTTAGTTAACTGTTTGAATTACTAGAACACAGTGCATGGTACTGACAATAATAAACCCAGACTACAGGCATTTTTTCTTTTTTGTCCACTTACTATTTAAAGAAGTGAGAAAGAGAACACATAGATAATAGCTTTACAGACTAGCTCAGAAAGTCTTAATAAACCTTCTCAAAACTACTTTGAAAGAGATGAAATTATATATTTTTTCTAAATACAACTGGGGTATATAGGAGTGAAAAACATGTCAAGAGATTCACAAAATTTCAGATCATATCAAGGTGTTTTTTTTTGTTGTTGTTGTTGTTCCTATCATGATATAAAATAAGAAAGCAACAAAATAAAACTGGAGGACTGGGGAGATAGCAGAATGTTATGCAAAAAACCTTTCATGCCTGAGGCACCAATAGTTCCAGGTTCACTCCCTAGCACCACCATAAACCAAAGCTGAGCAGTGTTCTGGTAAAAAAATATATATATAATAATAATACAATAAAAAATAAGTAAATAAAAGTGGAAACATCTCAAACACATGAAGACTAACCAACTGCTAAAACTTAAAAAAGATGAAAGAGGCTTGATTGTTGGCATACCTCATATACACATTATTATGCACATGGTCCTGGGTTTAAACCCCAGGGGCCCATCTGCAGGGAAGGCTTCACTAGCAACAAAGCAGTGCTGCTGATATCTCTGTCTCTCTCCTTTTCTGCTTCCCCTTCCCACTTGATTTCTTTCTATCCTTATATTAAGAAATACTAAAAAAAAAAAAAAATTGAAATGGAAAATAGACATAGTTCAGAGGGAGAACTTCCATCTTGCACATATGCAGCCTTGGTTTTGATGCACATCACTATAAGAATCCAACAAAGTGAGCATAACTTTCTGAACAGTGTAGCAGTACTTTCTGCTCTCTCTCATAAAAAGATATCTAGGCTGGGCAGATGTCTCAGTGGTACATGAAACCCAGGGATCAACTTCTGATGCCACATTAAAAAGTAATTCATAATCTGGGAAATAGCTTATCTGGTAAATTATACACTTTGCCATGCAAACACCATATGGAAGAATCATGCCTTATACTATGGTGGCTTTGTTATGAGAAGTATCTCCTTCTTGTTTTCTCTCTCACACTTTCTGTTTCTCTCCATCTGATATTAAAAAATATATATAAAATCTCCTGGAATCAGTGAAAAAATATGTGAGACAGAAGGGGACACAAATCATAACAACATAATATATACCACAGGCTAGGGAGATAACAATGATCATGCAAAAATACTTTTTAAAATTTATTTTTATATTTATTGATTGATTCCCTTTTGTTGTCCTTGTTGTTTGATTGTTGTAGTTATTATTGATGTCGTTGTTGTTGAATAGGACAGAGAGAAATGGAGAGAGGAGGGGGAGAGAAAGACACCTGCAGACATGCTTCACCTCTTATGAAGCGACTCCCGTGAAGGTGGGTAGCCTGGGGCTCGAACCAGGATCCTTACGCTGGTCCTTGTGTTTTGAGCCACATGAGTTTAACCCACTGCACTACCGCCTGACTCCCCGCAAAAAGACTTTTATGCCTGGGGCTCTGAGGTCACAGGTTCAATCCCCAGTACCACCAGCTCAGCAAATCCATAGCTATTATCATAACCAATTGTGAAAACAAAAAAAATTTCATTAACATTAGAAATAAGAGTAGATTGTTCACTCACATGACCTCTGTTTAATCTAGTATTAGTTTTAACTAGAGCTATCAAAAAAGGATATAAATAATTCTATTGCAAAATAAATGAAACCATCATAGCCTGTGTATGTATGGTGCCAGAGATTGGACCTAGGGTCACCTAGTCTCAGACATAAAAAGTTGTTGCATAAACTATTGTAATTCCTCAGCCCCAAAATTAATGATGAAATCATTGAAGATGAAGAACCAACAGGAACCTGAATGTTTCTGTTCCTCATAAGCACAGACAGACTGCATCTGTCTGAGAATAACCATCTTTGAAACAGTGTTAAAAAGTTTAGTGTTTCTGTACGTAAAAGTAAAAAAGAGTAGCAAAACCTGAGAATGTAGCTGCACCAGAAACACTGCTGAGTTCAGAGACCCAAAGTTTAGATGGGCGTTAGCAGGTGGTGAGTCTTTCTCCCACTCCAGGGTAATTTAGGCTCAGCCTAATTATTAGGGAAGAACAAGGGCAAGGGGTAGACAGACTTCCAAGTGTCCAGAAAAGACCACCTGCACTTGGTTGAACCTTAGAGGTAAAGTGCTACTCACAAGACCTATAGCTCTGACCTCAGTAGGTATTACATGCACTTTTTTCAGACAGAGGCAGAGACAGAGAGAAAGAGGAAGAGAAAGACATCAGAGCATCAAATCTTTATCCAAATACAGAGGTTGATGGGCTGTAACCTGGGTTGCATGCATGACAAAGAAGGCACACTATACAGGTCTGCTATTTTTTGCTCCCCCCCCCCCGCATTATATTTAGAAACATATTATCATTGGAGACAGGACTATTAAATTATGACTTATTCTTAATTTTTTTTCATGGGAGAGAAAAATAAAGATACACAGCAATATTCAGCTCTACAACATGGTAGTTCAGAGATTTTACAGCTGGGACGTTAGGCATGAAAGTTTTATGTAGGGGCTCAGGCGGTAGCGCAGTGGGTTAAGTGCCTATCGCACAAAACGCAAGGACCAGCATCAGGATAGTAGTTTGAGGACCCGGCTCCCCACCTGCAAGGGGTCGCTTCACAACTGGTCAAACAGGTCTGCAGGTGTCTATCTTTCTCTCCCACTCTCTGTCTTCTCCTTCTCTCTCCATTTCTCTCTGTCCTATCCAACAACAACGACATCAATAACAACATCATCACCACAACAACGACAAAAAAAACAAGGGCAACAAAAGAGGAAAAAATAGCCTCCAGGAGCAGTGGATTCGTGGTGCAGGTACTGAGCCCCAGCAATAATCCTGGAGGAAAAAAAAGAAAAAGAATTATGTTCTTTCATTTACTGTCTCCCAGCTATGTCCCAATATTTTTTTACACCTTAGTATGAAGTACTTGTTCTTTCAAAATTCATCAGATATGGCACTGAGTTTGATTAATTACAGCCATTTCCTAAACCCTTAGTATATTCTAAAATATGCAAATCATTTTCTCAGTATCACAGTTCCTTCTACTTCATGACCTGCCATGTTCTTTCAAATATTGTTGGCTATAAAGGAAATTAAAAACAAATCATACTGATAAAAATAGATCAACTTTGTCCTCTGTAAAACCATATGATAGAATGAAGTTAGAGACTATGGATTCAAATTAATAACATCTAGGATGTTTACAAATACAGAATAGATAATTTATGAATAATGTACATGATATGTTAAAATAATATAGATCACCTACTTTTGTATTAGAGTCACAGTATACATTTTCCCATCAATTGCAATGTTGTAGGAGATCTGGCAGATTATTATAGTTATAAGATAAAAAAGGAAAATAATGTTAGGGGGGAAAAATATTTATATTAACTATCTAAAATGTAAATAAAACCACTCTAAAGAAAACTGGTTCTGTAAATGGATCTTCTTAACACTCATTTATTTTAATGATACTTGCAATTAAAACATTGAATTTTATAGCAAAACTAATAACAAATATTAGAAAATTTAGATTAACAAGTGAACAACTTAATATCTACAAATTAATTCAAGAGTCTTGATATTTTTATATTATTGGGAATTCCAGTTCAAAGGTTTTGATTACTCTCAATATACTTAGTTTTTTTTTCAATTTATCTTTCCTTATTTTTTTACTTACATGATGAGGCTTTTCTTATCTTTGTTAGATGGGTTTATATTTTCTGCAGTGCACAGAAAATATAAACAAATCTATCTTTTCATTTTAAAAACACTTATAAGTAGTTTTGTTCTATCAGCTCTCTTCAGGTACAAGTAATAAAATTAAGAAATACCACTAGGTGCTAAATAGTAAAGAAATGACATGTTTTCCATTTTTTTTTCTATAAAAATTGTATTTCTACATAAGATTACAATACATTGTATGCTTTAGGCTTCACATTTTTCCTAGTAAAAGATATCTATGTTCTCCATTGCAAAAACATATTTCAATTCATGTTTTTGCTTATTAGAACAGAATGCAAAATTGGTTTTATATTTTTATCTTGTTTTCAGAGAATTGATTAAATGACTGTATAATCTAAAATATTCTCTAGATTATTTTAGACTTCAGATATACTCATTTCAGTTGCTAATATAGCATTATTAGAGTTTTATTTCTTCTTTTACAATTTATCATACCCAACAACACCTTTTGTGATTTCTCTTATTAAGTTGCATGAACTATTATTTTCAAGAGAAATACACACATATATATATGTATATATATATATATGCATAAAAGGTATTAATGCACATCATTTGTTTTTTTCTTGGATCTCAAGAGAAAATTATCTAATGCTCCTATACAATTAAAAACAATTATGGTTTATAAAGAAGGTTAACCTTCTCTATAACTCATAATTGTTTTAATTGTAGGGAAATGTTAAGTAAAATTATGTTAACATGCATAGAAAATTTCTTTCAATTAAATGATTATCACATACAAAAAATGCTGGACTAATATCAATAATTATTTTAAATATAGTTTGACAGTATGAACTGAGAATATATAAATGGTTCAGGTGAATCAAGAGTGAAACAAATACAGAAGATGGAACTTGGAGCTTTGATTGATTATAAGTATAACTGCACTACACTTTTGTGAAAATCCTCATTTGCTCATTTTAAAAAGGACTGTTTCACTTAAGAAAAATACTGAGCATAAATGCTAAGCCAAGGTGGCATGCATGGAGGGATAAAGCTGGGTTATTTCCTAATGACAGAAATATTCTCTAGATTTTTAGGTCTTGAAAAACATTAATTACTTGTGATTCAACTCCGTCAGTTGTTATCGACTTAATTTTCTTTGGTACAGTGATTTGCACCCGTAGTCTTTCACTATCTGCAAAGTACAAAATGTCTTATTAGAGTAACGCTTATTTCCTCATATTGTTCATAATGTTCCTTATTTCCTCACATAAATTCATAATGTTCCTTATTTCCTCGTATAAAGTCATAATGTTCCGTACAGCAATTCTTATTTTCACTTTTCTTTAATATCCCAGTCCCGACTTCCTTCTAGAATTTCAAGGCATTTAAAGAGAAGATATATTGCTTTAGCACTTGGGTAAACCCTGAGTCGAAAGACTGTCTGGCAGGTACATTAAAAAAAAAAATTAAAGAAATTCTCTTTTTTTTCCAAGCTACCTAGTCTAGAATGTTGAAAATGCAAAGTAGGAAGGACATTCTTGCTGTGTTCACTTCTATAATGCCATTCCCAAGTTTCTTAAGCAACCAAGACAAAACCAGAGAGCCAGCAGGAACCCCAGGAAGATTCTGACTAGGAAGGCTGGCAAGTTAGGTAGGACTAAGCTTCCTCTGAGAGCTGGAGCCCCTGCAAGAACAGTTTTCCCAGGAAGCTGCATGTGACATTCCCAAGAGGGGAGAGGAGGAGGAGGGGGGGTTTTCTTTACATACTGTACTCTGCCTGGAGTCCCGCGAGTCCCATGCTCAGCAGCAGAAGGCACCACATAGCTGGAGGTCCTAGAAACAGGCCAGGATGAAGGCGGTTGGCTAGTGTGGAGGGGGCAGTTGGGCTCGAGGAGACCCCTGAGGGGCGCGCGAACCTAGGAGCCTAGGAAGCAGCTACTATGAGAATAAGGGAGGGTCACAAGGCAGAGGGTAAATCTATGCCCAGGCTCCAGCCACTCGCTTTGACTTCTCTGAGGCTAAAAACAACAAACAAAAACAAAAACAAAAGAACTGGCAGAATCAATTTGAAAAGGCAGAGTTGAGGAAATGGCCAAAAACAATCCTTTACATACTTTAAGTAAACTTTTATTTGCATCATTTAAAGGTAGTACACTTGAGTTAAGAGCTCAATTAACATGCAAAGTGAACAAACTAACATAGAATTTAAAACCTTACAGAGTTAAAGAAAAAAAAAGAAGGTCCCAGATGACCCCTGGCAATCATTTCCTCTAACATTATGGGTTAAATTTCTTTTCTATTTTTTTTTCTTTCTTTTTGATAGGGCAGAAAGAAATTTAGTTGGGAGGGGGTGATAGGGAAAGAGAAAAAGACCCCTAGGCCTGCTTCACTGCTTCTGAAGCTTTGTCCCAGAAGATAAATGGGAACTGAGGGCTCAAGTTAAACCTGTGCATATGGTAATATATGTCCTACCTTTTGAGTTCCTTGCATATCTTCCATATCAGCCTTTTGTCAGGTAAATGGTATGCAGATGAATGTTCCTATTCAATGTAATGTGTCTATTTTAATGATGGTGTCATTCAATGTGCAGATACATTTTAATTTGTTGCAACTACTTTGTTTATTTTTTGTTTTGCCTCCCTTGTCATTAAGTTCAAGTCTTACAAAGACTTCACTGAAGCCACTTTTATCCTATGTTTATATCCTATGTTTATAGGATCCTTTTATCCTGTGTTTCCTTCAATGTATTTTATGTTCTCCATTCTTACATTTAAATTCTTAATCTGTTTTAGTTTAAATGTTTGCATGGTGTGACAAAGTAATCCAGTTTCATTCTATTGTGTGAAACAAATGAGTTTTCTCAGTAAAATCTACTTATGAGATTTTTCTTTCTCTGTTTTTATGCCCTTGATTCCTTTTGCCATAGAAATAGTTATGCTTGTGAGAACTTGTCTCTAGGATCACAAGTCTATTATGCTGATCCATGTATCTGTTTTTAGTCTAGTACCACCCTGTTTTTGATTGCTAAACCTTTGCATTATTGTATATACGTGGGGATTTTTGTGTCTTGATGATGACTCCAATATATTTCTTTTAGCACAAGATATAGAGTACTATTTGAACTCTATCATGACTTCACAAATTTCGGTAGTGGCTACTCTTGAAAATGAAATAGGAATTTTGAAATAGAATGCAGTAAAGCTGAGGAATAAGTAAGATAGTCATTTCAACAATGTTAATACTACCAATCTATGAGCATGGACGGTCATATTTATATCATCTATTTTTTAGTAGTAATTTACTGCTTTTTAAAAAATATTTATTCCTTTTTGTTGCCCTTGTTGTTGTTATTAATGTCATTGTTGTTGAATAGGACAGAGAGAAATGAAGAGTGGAGGGGATAACAGAGGGGGAGAGAAAGACAAGACACCTGCTTCACCTCTTCTGGTCTATAAAACACCTAAAACAATTATTAGTAATAAAGGTGAGAGTGGAAATCCTTGTTTATTTTGCAGTTTCATAGGAAAAAATTTCCATGTTTCACCAAGTGTGATATTAGCTATTGATTTGCTACATATAATTTGAACTCTATTGAAGAGTGTTTCTTTTAGCCCCATTTTATTAAGTTTTTAAGTGAATACTGAATCTTGTCAGAAGCTTTCTCTGTGCCCATATAATTATATCATTTACTATTAATACTTTTACTATTATAGTGTATGTATTAATTGATGTGAATATATATGGAAACACCTCTGTATTCCTAGAGTAAATTTCACTTGGTCATGAATTAGAATTCCTTTTAATGTATAATTGAGTTCAATATGCTAAGATTAAGTTGAGTATATTTGACTCAGGCATGAGTCTATACTTTTCCTTTTTTTTAATATTTGTTAATTTTTAAAAATTTATTTAAGAAAGGAGACATTAACAAAATCATAGGATGTGGGGTACAACTCCACACAATTCCCGCCACCCAATTTCCATATCCCATTCCATCCCCAATAGCTTTCCCATTCTCTATCCCTCTGGGAGAATGGACCCAATGTTGTGTGGGTTGCAGAAGGTGGGAGGTCTGGCTTCTGTAATTGCTTCCCTGCTGAACATGGGTGTTGACTGGTCGATCCATACTCCTAGTCTGCCTCTCTCTTTCCCTAGAAGGTGAGTCTCTGGGGAAGCTGAGATACAGGACGCATTGGTGGGGTCTTCAGTCCAGGGAAGCCTGGCCAGCATCCTGATGGCATCTGGAACCTGGTGGCTGAAAAGAGAGTTAACATACAAACCAAACATAGACTCAAAGGTTGGAGTGGTGGAGATGAAGTGTTGGGGGGGTACTCACTGCAAACTCTAGTGTACTACTGCTTTCAGGTATATATTTGCCCTAGTTTATGAAACTTTTCCTTTTTAACAATGTCCCTGTCAGGGCTGGGAAGGTGACATAATGGTAGCATGCTGGTATGCTTCTAATTCTGCTTCTAAAACCCCTTCTGTTTCATTGGTTTAATCCCCCCTGCTTAACACTGTATTCTGTTTACGTAACCACTGTTAACTAAGCATGCCCTACCTGCAGGGCATTGGTTTAATCCCCACTGGTTCATGATGTCTTTTTGCTCTGCCCCCTCTCCAAGAACACCCTGATTTCTACCAGTCTTTTTGCACTCCACCCTCTATACGTCACATCCTGTTTCCACCCTACTTGGTAAGTATATATAAGGACAGGATTGTGATTAGAGATAGCTTAGCTTAGATTGCGCTGCATTCCACATGAATAAAGAGATAATGCTTCCCAGCTCAGCCATGAGTCCCTGGTCTTCTGTCTCCTGCCCACGAAGCTAGCCAGCCTGGCATAATGGCGCCCTAACAGCGACAGGAATCTTGGATCCACATACATGCAGCAGACCAAAGAAGACCAGATAAGTAAAGCTGCCATGGCCTGCCTTTCTACTTATGAAGAGGTTTTCCAAAGCTTCTACTCTTTCTTCAAGAAAGTTTCTCTGTCTCTGGAACATTTTGCTCTGGGCCACACTTTGGTTCCCTGACCAGGAACTTTGGTTCCTTATGACTGTGATCGTAGACCTTGAAAGATGCACGGAGATTTCTCCTTGAACTTTCTGGATGCTCTCTCCCATGTTTCCCAAGGAGAAGGACTACATTTTGCTCTGCGCCACACTTTGGTTTCTTATGACTGTGATCGTAGAGCTTGGGAGATGCGCAAAAATTTCTCCTTGGACTTTTTGAATTTCCTCTCACATGTTTCCCATGGAGAAGGACTACTCTAACTTGAAGAGCATTCTTGAGTACCCTGGCAGTCCCCAAGAATGGAGAAACGTGGTTAATTCTACCCTCCTGATTTGATTCTTTCTTTGATGGGAAGACGCTTTTAAAAATAGATGCCTGCAATCCTGCAGGAACAGTCAGAAGCACCCTAAATGGAATTTCAAGGAGCTTTTTGGACTAGGACGCCCTCTGGGGATTCATGATGCTACATGGTGAGATCTGGATAATCTGGTTCAAGGTGAAAGAAGCAAAAGCTGCCTACAGCTTTTCTCTCAATTCCCTCTCATTGTTCTCTCTGAATATCTTAAGTTTGCTGTCTGCTTTCACTTGTGTTTCGTAAGAGAGTGATTTGAATGACTGAATTTTTGTATGATATTGACTTAAAAAAAAAATGCTGGATGCAGCCATGATTTCTAGAGACATCCAGAAACAATCCAAAAAATTGTTTTTTCCTCCTTTGATTTTTTTTTTTACGTCTTGGCATAAATCTGAAATGTTTAATCCTGAAAACTGTATGAGTTATGGGTGGGGCAGATAGTACAATGATTATGTTAATGATTCTCATGCCTGAGGCTTGTAACCATGGTTCTTCTGTTTACATTTCCACATTTTATTGAGTTTAAACTGTTTAAACAACCTTAAAATCATACTAGAAAGGACTTCCAATTATAATGGAGTTATCAATTATAATAACCTTCTAATCTGCTACAAGTTTTGTTTGACAAGTAAGTGAATTACAGCTGTCAAGTCTTCACATGAAAAAACATCTACTCAAATGGAATTCCTGGAAATCCATTTGGACCCCTGTTCTCTGACATCACCCAAAAGATGGCATGACTACAATGCACCCCTGGAAAACAATGATCTGTGATCTGGCATGACCTGAAGAAACAGATTCACAGACTCCAAAGCTCACTCTCTACAGAAAAGCGAAATTCCAGTAGCTGACATTCCCCATCAAGACAGATGCGCAGTGCAGAAATCCCCTGGCATTTCTTCCGTGGTCATCTTCTTTGGACTGACACTTCCATCGGACTTAATGGTACACCTCTTGGACATTTTACACAACTTTACAGCAGTTTCCTTTTATGCTGTTGGGTTACTCAAAGACTGATAGCAGCGGTCCATAGACTTTGCAGCCATCTGCCTTAGGACTCTATAGGCCATTCTACTCACCTGCAGGCCCTGCTCCCAGAGGCAGAAAACTCCCCCTCCTTATAGGTCATGCCCACAGAGGTAGGAAATACCCTTTGAGGCAATAGATGCCCCCAGAGGCAAGAGATGCCCTTTTGCCTGCTGGGTACTGCCCTTTGAGGCAGGAAACGCCCTTATAGGCCTCCCCTTGGCATCACACTGGTTCTTGCTGCTCTCCTATTTTGTTCCTCCATATATTGTGCCAGGTCTTTTGAAATGCCTGTACAATATAGATTTCTGTTCACCCCACACTCCTGAAACTATGGCCATTAGTTAAAAAGAAAGGGGAAAATGTTGGTATGCTTCTAATTCTGCTTCTAAAACCCCTTCTGTTTCATTGGTTTAATCCCCCCTGCTTAACACTGTATTCTATTTACATAACCACTGTTAACTAAGCACCACCCTACCTGCAGGGTTTAATCCCCACTGGTTCATGATGTCTTTTTGCTCTGCCCCCTCTCCTAGTACATCCTGATTTCCATCAGTCTTTTTTTGCTCCACCCTCTCTATGTCACATCCTGTTTCCACCCTAGTTGGCGAGTATTGAACAGGATTGTGATTAGAGATAGTTTAGCTTAGATTGCGCTGCGTTCCACATGAATAAAGAGGTACTGCTTCCCAGCTCAGCCATGAGTACCTGGTTGTCTGTCTCCCTCCCGAGAAGCTAGGCAACTCGATAGTAGCACTTGCAATGTCACAGTCTGTTTTTGGTATCAAGGTATATTGTTGCCTCATTTTAGTTCATGAAGCTCAAATCTTTGGTGATCATTATTAATTTCCTTTGCATTTGGTTTTGACTTGCATATCTGTAGTGATGAATTATGAACATCTTTTCATGTCTTAAATTATACTTTTTTGAAAAAAATATATATATACGTTTTAATTGGTTGGGATTTTGTTATTGTTGAGTTATAAAAGCTCTCTATATTTTTGAGAACTTGAACCTCATCAGAGATATGATTTGAAGATATTCTCCCATTGTATGGGATATATTTTCTTTCTTTCTTTCTTTCTTTCTTTCTTTCTTTCTTTCTTTCTTTCTTTCTTTTTTTAGTGTCTGATACAAACACACGATTTACTTATTAGGACCAAGAGTTGCTGCATCTCATAGAGAACACATATTACAATACACAAGAACCTGAGTTCGAGGCCCCAGTCTTTGTCTGCAGGTCATATGCTTCACAAGTAATCAAGCAGGGCTGTAGGCATCTGTTTCTCTTTCCCTCTTTTTTTTTTGTTATCTTTATTTATTGGACAAAGACAGGCAAAAGAGGAAGGGGGAAATAAAAAAGGGGAGAGACAAAGAGTCATCAAAAGCCCTGCTCCACCTCTTGCAAATCTTTCCCCCTGCAGGTGGAGAGCAGGGGCTCAAACCCAGGTCCTTGTGCACTGGAACATGTGAACTCATCCAGGTGTGCCACCTTTTCCTCTCTCTTCCCTTTTAATTTCTCTGTAGATATTCTAAATAAATAAGAAAAAACTATGTTTCTTATGAGGGAATTGAGGGCCTCACACATGCACAATACACTAGGCTGCCCGCCTGGTACTTTTTAAAAAAAAAACTCTATATAAGGGAGAATGGAGAAAGAGGAATGGTGAGATACCAATGTTTTACCCACATAGCTCCCCCTGGTGCTGTCCATGGTGCTCACACATGTTTCTGGGAATTGGACTTTGTGGTTCATGCACAGTGAAGTATGTGCTTTATATATTGAACTATCCCCTGGCACCACAAATGTTTTAATTTGAATGAAATCCATTTTTTTCTTGGATCACTTCAGATTTTAATTTTGGTGTTGTTTTCTTTTGGTTTCATTTTTGTATTTTGTTTTAAGTTTATGATAATAACTATTTTTGAAATCTCTATTTAGCTTGTAATTTTCAATAGTGTTTGCATGTTATAATTCTCTTCTTATGGTATATTACCATGAAATTTAAACTTGCTGTCACATTCCACTGTCTGTGATTTTTTCAATTACCTCCTACATATATGTGTGTGTATATATACACATGTGTGTGTATATATGTGTGTAAACACACACACATACACACACACACACACACTCACTCATCTGATTGAACACTTGAGTACACATATAGTGCACAAGGACCTAGGTTTAAACTTCCTATCTACTTCTAAAAAAGGAAGCTTCACAAGTGGTGAAGCACTGCTACAGTTGACTCTTTCTATCCTTTTCTGTTTCCCCATGCCCTCTCATGACATGTTCAGACTATGTTAACATTTTATTTCCATGTGAAAGTTTGCTTTCTTTTCTAGAGAGTTCATCATACTCATCATACTGCTCTGGCAGTCATTATTTTATATAATAATCCTTTATAAAAATTTTATTTATAAAAAAGAAACATTGACTACACCATAGGATAAGAGGGGTACAACTCCACACAATTCCCACCACCAGAATTCTGTATGCCATCCCCTCCCTCGATAGCTTTCCTATTCTTTAACCCTATGGGAGTATGGACCCAAGGTCATGAGGGATGCATAAGCTGAAATGTCTAGCTTCTGTTATTGCTTCCTCTCTGAAGTAGTTTTCTTTTTTTCTCTGAGACATAGATTAAATTACACTTCAAATTTCCTGTGCATTTTATTTACCCTACTTGCCTTTCTAAGAGTCTTTTTTTTTTTTTTGCCTCTCTCCATAACGTAGTTTAATCTTTATTTTCTCCTGATACATCTCTGAGCTATGCTTGAAAGGAAAAAATTCTGACTGATTATAAAACTATCAGAATATTCAGTTAGTTTACAAAATTTCTTCATTTTCTTTCATTTTTTATATTTTTAAAAATTATCTTTCTTTATTGGCTACAGACAGCCAGAAATCGAGAGGGAGAGAGACAGAGAGATAACTGTAGCACTGCTTCACCACCTGCAAAGCTTTCTCCCTGCAGGTGGGGACCAGGGTCTTGAACCCAGGACCTTGTACACTGCAACATGTGCGCTCAAACAGGTGCACCACCCTCTGGCCCCTATACTTTCTTCATCTTCCCCCCCAAGAAATATATATATACATATATATATTAATTTTGTACTTTATTATTTTTCATAACTGGCACAAAATTCTTCAGGAGACTATCTGCTCTGAATAAGTATCCAATATACAGTGCTGGTGCTGTTTCTCCCATACACAAGATTGATGGATCCAGGAACCGAATGGCAGAAGTCGTAGGAGTGCCATTTACTATTACTGATATCTCCCACCACTTTGACTTCTTGTGGTTAAAAAATCTTGGTCCCAGATGGAAGAATGTTTTCACCAGGAGATACAAGACTCATTGACCTGAACTTAAAGAATGCCACCTTGGACTCCTTGTAACTCAGAATCAACAAGTGAAAAAAAAAGTTTGGTATTGATTGGAGTAATAAATCTAGATCAGAAAAGAGGAAACTGGGCTACTATTCAGAAGTAGAAGTAGAGTCACCAATCCCTGTCAGGTAGTCACGTTAAGTCAAAGGGAATACCGAATGCATAGTAATAGAAGGCAGTCACAACTGTTTTACTAGTAACAAAAATAAGAATGGTGATGTCATGGATATCACACTTTATTTTTCTAGTACATTTGAATGTATATCTACATACATTCATAACATCCCTTAATATAACTGAAATCACATATTTGAAAAGAGCATAGGAATGAAAGTTTTTTTTTTTTAATCTAAGGATCAAATCAAATCTGGTGCTTCAAGGGTGGTATATTTATATCCTTGGGATCACTATCTTTTGATTGGTTCAGGTCATCAGACTATAACATAAGAACATGCTATAACAATTTAAAATAGAACAGTGGTCTTTAATCTTTACATATCATTTTTAACTCATGCGTAGTGATTAATAGGATTAGTGCTTACTAATAAAATCAGTATACTTAGAAATAAAAATATGCCATGCATGAGTATATAAATATGCATTATGTACATATAAATTATATTCATGAACATACTGTATTACATTATATTATGGCACATTATATGTAACAATATATATGCACCTATATTTTCTTATATAAAATTATAAACTGTAGGTGATTAATTTGAGGCATTCAGGCAATGCATGCATTCTTCTATTTCATTTTTCCTGCCCATTAAAGGTAATCTGAAAAAAAAAATTAGCAAAGGGAAAAAAATCAGGAGCATATTCAATCAAGTGACAAAATGTATGACTAATTTTCAACACACCCTAATTTTACCAATATTATAAAGAATCTTATTATGTACATTTTCAGTAATCAACACTGTAATATGCAAATGCTTAAATCAGTAAACATATTGAAAGAGTTAGAAAGATAGCTATGATAAATTTTTAACTGAAAATTGAAATGTCTAAGGTAAAATTTGCAATACTGAAATTATCTCCATTTAGTTTTTATTCAATTGAATAATTAGAATTACTCTACATGAGCTTAAATTGTTTATATTTATCAAATGCATTAAATTTTCTTTATTTCTCCGTCTCTCCCTCTAAATATTAAAATATTTCATATTCATGTGTCAACAACTGTGCTGTATTCCATTAACCATGCCAATAAAGTAAAAGTAAGACTATATTGCACACTTACTATGGTAGGAAGTGACTCAGGTACTCCCCATTTTTTAGGTTAATCTTTGGATTCACTCTCACTTTCAAGTTGCCTACACATTCAAACACAAATATTGTTACTAAAATAGCACTATTTTCAAGATTGTTCTATGCAGCTCAGTACTACCTGTAGGTATTGAAGCAGTTCTGACTTCCAAGATGAAACCTGCTAGCTGTCACAGTTTGAGAATATGTGACCATGAAAATATCTCCTAACTGTTAGGCAAGACTAACAAGACTAACATAAAAATTTTCACAGTAATATGTCTATCTCAACATGAATTCAGATCATTTTCATAATCATTATTAGCTTTAAACATTTTATCATTCATTTTATATTAACTTATTCTAATTTTACTTTTTACCCTAAAAGACAATTGATGTTAAATATTATGATTCTTACAAAAAAAAAAGGAAAACATTCTTAGTATAACTGAATTATGCTATTTTGTATGAAGCATGCAATTTAGGAATTGTAGACTTACTCTTCAAAATACCTCCATAAATTATCTGCCTCTTTATTTCTTATTTCCTTATTGCTTTTGATTAATAAATAATATCGAGTAAAATTGAGCTGTAAGCTCAAAGATAGAGATGATTTTATAACAATTTCCTTGAAAAGTCAATTTTAATCATTTGAATTTGTGAATGAACCATTTTTCAGATTTTCTAACATTTTAGATAAAAATTTGTTTTATATTATCTCTGCAGGTTAGCTATGGCTATTGCCTAATAGTTATTTTGATGTGACATAGTGGCTTCACACATACATGATTTTACTATACCAGTCAGTTTTTTTTTCTTTTTTATGAGAGGAAGAGAGAAATCAAGAGAGTGAGAGAGTGAGAGAGCACTATATATATATAGTACTATATATATTTACTAGTTATTAGTCATCATAATATTATGTACTGAATTTCCAAATATGAACAAAATTAAAGGTGAATTACTAACAGTTACACTGCCATGCTGTTATTATTCATATTTACTTTGTATATGAACAATATTTTAAAAGTAACATGTTTTAAAATCATATACTCATCGCTTGAATATTCCTCAGTTTTCCATCTTTTTCTTTGGTAAAATACTCTCGCCAAATTAGCAATTAGTACACATATAACAATAAAAAATGGAATGAGTAAGAAAAATGGCCATCTGGTAGGTTTGGAGCGGTAAATATTTTCAATGAAGCTTTTACCTAGGGGGGGGAAAAAGTTATTTGAAAGCACTTGCCAGGAATATAGCAAACATTTCCTGTATTTTCCTATGCATTTTAGAACAAAAACTTCAAACTATTTAATTGACATGTTTTCATGTGGAGAAACTGACAGCTTAAGTATTCAAAACATTTTGCAACTCTTACACAAATCGACTGACCTATTCCTTGTTTTTGTATTGTGAGCATATTTTTGGTAACCTTAAAAAAACAACTGGTTGATAATATAAAATATAAGAATTTAAGCTGCATGTCTACCCCTTACCACAGGGTTTTTACTTTGGTGCCCTACTTACAATTTGGTCAGGTCCTGCTTTTAGTTTCCATTTCAGATCTTCTTACTCAACTTCTGTTGATGAGTGGGATCATCCCATACTCATCATTATCTTTCTGACTTAGCTCACTTAACATAATTCCTTCTAGCTCTGTCCAAGATGGGTCAGAGAAGGTGGGGGGTGGGAGTGGGTGGGAGGGATGGGTCATAGTCTTTTGGGGGTGGGAATGGTGTATATGTGCACTCCTAGTAAAATGTAGTCATATAAATCACTAATTAATACGAGAGGGGGAAAATTAATTGTATGTCTCAAAGTTTTCCAAAACACAAACTGAATCTTTTCAATATATAGGCTGTGTAATTGATATGCAGACTCTCTCAAAAGCCTAGATCAAGTAGATCAGAAGCAACCAATAGTACAGCTATATACAAGATACTGGGTACTGTACAATAAACCCTAACAAAAGGACTTTTCAAAGTTAACCCAGTTACCAAATAATGTGATGATAACATTAAGTATCGATTGTCTTTTTGAACCCTAAGACAGCAGGAACCTCACTTCTCCACTATAGAGCCTCTACTTCCCCCATTCCTGGAAGCATTGGATAGGGCCCACTTTCCCTTATGCCTCTCCCAATCCATATCAAATAATATTGCATCTGCCGATCACAACCTAACCAACGCAACGATTGCCACCTCAACATGCTTCAGCTCAGACTGTGTCCAGAGACTTCACGTGTGGAATGACAACCCTTCAGCTTCATTACTCAGGTGAGACCTTTCCTTTCATAGTATACTCTAATTCCATCTCAGGTGGTTCACTTTCTAACAAAGTCCCAAAACCTAGATATACACCAGTTTCTGTGAGAGAGAGCATATGTTCACACGTATCCGTAAACTACTGCAAAATATATACCTGAAAGCAGAAGTACACTAGAGTTTGCAGTGAGTACCCCCCAACACTTCCTCTCCACTATTCCAAGCTTTGGGTCCATGATTGCTCAACAATTTTTTTGGCTTTGTATGTTAACTCTTTTCAGCCACCAGGTTCCAGATGTCATCAGGATGCCGGCCAGGCTTCCCTGGACTGAAGACCCCACCAATGTGTCCTGGAGCTCCGCTTCCCCAGAGACCCATTCTACTAGGGAGAGAGGCAAACTGGGAGTATGGACCGACCAGTCAATGTCCATGTTCAGCAGGGAAGCAATTACAGAAGCCAGACCTTCTACCTTCTGCAACCCACAATGACCCTGGGTCCATGCTCCCAGAGGGCTAGAGAATGGGAAAGCTATCAGGGGAGGGGGTGGGATATGGAGATTGGGTGGTGGGAATTGTATGGAATTGTACCCCTCCTACCCTATGGTTTTGTTAATTATCCTTTCTTAAATAAAAAAAAAGAATTTAACCAGAATCTCTTATAGAACTGAGGTTTTTCTCTCAAATCTCTATACTTTTAGTAAAAAAAAATACTGCAATACAATAGAATTTTAATGATGTCCCTTATCTAAGTAATTATTGTCTACCACATTGTCATTTTAAAAATTCCTGTCTAAGGCAGTGAGTATTGATTGACCTGTCAACACCTTTATTTAGCAGGTAAGCAATTACAGAAGACAGACCTTCCACCTTCGGCACCCCATAATGAACCTGGGTCCATACTCCCAGAGGGATAAAGAATAGGAAAGCTATCAAGGGATAGGATATCAATAGGATACAGAATTCTGGTGGTGGGAATTGTGTGTAACTGTATTCCTCTTATTTTATGGTCTTATCAATATTTTCTGACTTGGGCCCTAGGTTATGGGGTGACCTGGTAGTGGCCAAAGAGGCCACCATTAAAAGAACTAGTCTCTTGCTCTTTTCCTTTTTTTGTAGCTCTCTCCTTACCCTGGTATTCTCTCAACTATTAAAGCACTGATTACCATTATTAGAATAGGTGGGAGTTTGTTTTTCTTTTAATATCCCATGGTTAGGATTTACTGTACTATACTTGGCCTTACCATGCTTTGTGTCATTTAATCTTAGATATTGACAGGAACAAATGATTCTGATCTATCTGTTCTGAGGTTGTAGGCAACCTAACTTATAAAAATAGTTGTTTTTACAAATGCTTCAGCAGTTTAAGTCCAGTATCAGAGTTCAGTTTACAAACCAGAAACATTAAATGCTTAAAGGCATATATACTCAGAATTGAATTCTAGGCAGTTAACTTGAAATATTCAATCTATTTTTCCCCCTGACATATTGAATTAATAATAGATTATACAATGATAATGAGGACATAATAAGAATATAGTTTCATACCACTCCCACAACCGAAGATCTATGTCCTCACCACTACCTCTCTGTGGTGGACCAGAAAACTCTATTTCCCCCAGAATCTTATACTTTCTTATAATACACCAAATCCAGTCATTTGATTAAGTATACAAATCAGTTATATGGTTCATTTTATTATTAAAATAGCATACTTATATTTAATAAATTTAAATCATACATTAACTATAATTCAACTGATTACTCATACTTACTAGTGGGTGAGACTTTATTAGGTGAATGATTGCCACTGTCAATACTCCCACCAGGCCAAAAACTGACTGATTGTGTACAGTCTGGTGGCAAATATGTTGAATCACAGTGACAGTTCCCTAACTCATTGCATACCTGAAAATAGAATAAGCATAGCCTTAGAGCACAAATACTGTTAACTATTTGTGCTCAGGGAGAATTTAAAATAAGGGAAGTCTTATATTCTCTTATGGTTTATGGGGTAGTGAGGGTGCATGTATGTATACTTTTGCTAGGATCTTCTTCTGTGATTTACATTCTAGCCTCTTAGCACCAGTACTTACACCATGAGTGTTGCACTTGTTTTCAGGACAGTTATAATTCAAGTATGAGGATTCCACACATTCTTGATTCTTGCAAACCTAGACAGGAAATAAGTTAACTGAAGTGTTTGTGTATTTGACATTTAATTCAAGCTAGTCTATATTATGCTGACCTGGTAGACATTTGTTTAACAAGAAATGTTAATATACTGGTAATAACTGTTCTCTGTTTTCAGGAATGGATGGGTGTGAATCTTCTGGTCAGAGAACATGAAACTTGAGATTAATCATCTTCTCTGCTTATAGGAGGGTAGGAGCCTCACATGTGATACAAATAAATAAAAGATAAATGTATATTTATTGTTACAATGAAATAATACTTGAATGAAAGTTTAAAAAACAGGGGGATTTATCTAATATATGAAACAATAAGTTATTTTTTTCATTGCCATCAGCTGGGACTTGATGTCCATATGATGAATCCACCACTTCTGATAGTTATCCACCCACCTCTTTAAAAATCTTTTTCTCCTTGATGAGACATAGAGAAATTGAGAGTGGAGGACAAGGTTAGGAGGGTGAGACCCCCACAGCACTGTTTCACTGTTTGAGACACTTATGCCCTGCAAGTGGGGAGCCAGGGCTTGAACTCAGACCCCTGTAAGTGGTAGCTTGTGTATTTGACCTGGTTCCTGGAAGACCTTATATATATGTAAATACAGGAAAGAAAGAGAGAGACAGAGATAGACAGAGGGAGACCTTGAGACCAGAGACCACAACTACCAAGTTTCCTTCAGTGCAGTGGGGGCCAAATCTGAACCTGGGTTGTGCACATGGCAGAGCAGCACACTATCCAAGTGAGCTATTTTAGCAGCCCCAGAGGACAGTATTTGTCAATGCTGATGTGAAATGGAACTTCATTAAAATAGTAATAAAGGACAAGGCATGTACATCTACAAGGACATTTAAATTGAGTCTACATTTGAAAGATATTATGGAACTTCTGAGAATTATTAAGGGTGGGAACCTCAGAGTACCAGAGATTAGAGCTAAAGGGTAAAGTAGCTGTCCTAAAAAACAATATAGAAGGACTTAACATAATGCTTGTGGAAGCCAAATATCTAATCAATAAATCCAAAGATTAGGCAGAGAAAACTATCCACAAAAGAGAAGTAAAAATTCCCCAAAAAAAAAAAATTATGGAGCAGAGATTCTCATATTATGGATGTCCAAGAAGGAGAGAGAAAATGGCAGAAATATAGTTTAATGAAATAATATCTAAGAACTTCATCAAAGCAAGAAAAAAGGAATAGTTGCTCTTCAGTTATTGGTCTACTGGGATTTATTTTCATTAAATCAAATAAAAATTTGCAGAAATCTGATTTTGTTAGAGTTCATCATGATGTTTGTGGCCATATTTGAGAGTGGCCATCAGGAACATGAATAATAGCTTCTTCACTGCTTTGCTGTTCATTGGCAACAAATATCCAAATTGAAAGATGATGCACTATCAGCTTTGAAATTTGCTATACCAGCCACCCCCTGTATTGTCAATCTCCTGACTGCAGTACTGGTGTGTAAACATCCTATGTTTTTGCTGCAAACTGTGGAAAGCTTGATCACTGTTTTACAATTTCTTCCTTGGATATGTATCCATTAGATCATCTGCATTCTTTACCATGTACTTGAAAAATTAATTTTCCCTAAGGCACAAATATGGAGTACAGACAACGTAAAGAAAAAAACAGTAGTCCACACTGCTTTTACTTTACACTTTCCTGTAATTTCAATTCTATGCGACTTTGTAGGATTTGGAGTACATTGTTCAATTTTTGTTTGCTTCTGTTGTATATTTACTTTTATTAGCAATTATTACTAAGGTAAAAGTGGGATACACAAGTATGAGTTTCAGAAGAGAATGATTCTACTTTGACACGGTATACTTTACACTGTGTTCACCATCAAGGTAATTAGGTTAAAAAATTGGGCTTCCTGCCATGGCGGAGGGGTGGTGGTGGTGGTAGTGGTTGGGATGGTACACAGTCTTTTGGTGGTGGGAATGGTGTTTATTAAAAAAATTAAATAACAACAACAAAAAAACCCCTTATCATTTGACCCACCCCTCTTTTTCACACTGCAATTTGTTTTCTGCTTCTAAGATTCTTAAAAATTTAAGTTGACATAGAGAGACAGGGCTACGGTGCCTGGGATAAAACCTTGGCATGCATGCTTATAAGTCTTGAAAGAAAGAAAGGCAACTGCAGTACTGCTTTACCACTTGTGAAATATCCTTCCTGCATTTGGACCTAATGCTTTAGCCAGGATTCTTACATGTTTTCATATGTGTAGTCTACCAGATGCACCGTCTCCAGGCCCTACCTGTTGTTACCCATTTCTGCTCTTAATGTATGAGGGATGCTGGCTGGAAACTTAGCCTAATAATTATACAAATGACTTTAATACCTGAGACTCTGAAATCCAAGGTTCAATCCCCAGTACCACTATAAGCCAGAGATGAGCAGTGCTCTGGTAAAATAAATAAATAAATAATAATAATAATAAAGAATGTATGCTACATCATTACTGGCATTTGTGTCTTGTATTTTTAATGGCACTCTAACAGATGTGAAGTAATATCTGATTAGAGTTCTCATTTTTAGTCTCCTAAAATAAAGTGACAGAAAAATAGTTTTTTTTTTTTTTTTTTTTACTTTTTGACTATCTTCATTAGAGAATATTCACATCCCATTTTTAATATTTGGGTTTTTTCTTGGATTCTTGTTGGTTTGTGTGAGGTATTTGTAAGCTTTAAATGTTAAACTTTTAGTAAAGGTATGATTTGCAAATATTTTCTCTAGTCCAGAATACTGCCTTTGTATTTAAAGATATGTCTTTTCACTATGTACTAGACACTCAATTTTTTTAAAATATTTTATTTTATTTATTTATTCCCTTTTGTTGCCCTTGTTGTTTTATTGTTGTAGTTATTATTGTTGTTGTCGTCGTTATTGGGTAGGACAGAGAGAAATGGAGAGAGAAGGGGAAGACAGAGAGGAGGAGAGAAAGATAGACACCTGCAGACCTGCTTCACCGCCTGTGAAGCGACTCCCCTGCAGGTGGGGAGCCGGGGTTCAAACCGGGATCCTTATTCCAGTCCTTGTGCTTTGCGCCACCTGCGCTTAACCCGCTGCGCTACAGCCCAACTCCCTAGACACTCAATTTTGATGTAATCATATTTTTGTTTTTGCTGTGCCACTGGAATCCAAGTAATATAGAAATTAATAAAAAGTATATTTTAAAAAGAAATAACCAGCTATGACACCATCTCCCCAGACAATAACCTGGGACCAACAGCATATTAGCTGTCAGTCTCAGGCAAAAAACTAGTATCCTAGTTGACAGTATCCTAGTATCTCACACATACAAAATTTTGCTACTTCAGGCCAACTTTTAAAGATAGATAAATAGAGTGAAGGGTGATAGCAGTGTCATACTCTGTTAAACACACATGTTCATATGAGCAAGGACCCAGGTTCAAGTCCCTACTACCTCCCTTAAGGGGGATGCTTCACTGGTGATGAAACAGGTTTTCAGCTGTCTATCTTTCTTTCTTTCTCTCTATCTCCTCAATTTCTCTCTGTCATATAAAAAATATATAGAAATTAGGTAGATAGACCACTGGTCTTTTTCATAATGAATAGCGTCTTGTCGGTCGTCCCAGGATCTTGGCTCTACCATAAAGCAATGACAGCAGGGATAGCCCCAGTCTCTGAAGGGATGTTGGGGGTATCCTGCCCTGTCACTCAAAAAAGACTGGTCCTGAAATGAGTGCAGCCTGCAGTGTTCCTCAGGTGTGACCATGAACTATGTATATATGCCCTGGAGCAGGTGGATGGAGGTAAATAGTTAATTTTAGCCACATTTTTTTTTTACCATAATTGGAGCTACTCCCTGACCTAATTCAACTCTCTATCCCTTTTCACTACTTTGACAACATTTTCTCCGAAAATATTCTTATCTAACTTCATATTTAACTTCAGACTAGCTACCAAACTCAAGCAAAACTACTATAGTTGTATGTCCCCAGGAACATGCCTAAAATGGTTTTCCTAGCTTTCTTCTACCCTAAAATCCCTAATCTCATCTGCTCTAATCCTCCTCTTTAGTTCCTGTTCATTAACCATTTTCTCTCAAATTAAGTCATGCCACTTTCCAGACAACAAGTTCACCAAGTTACAAATGGTAGCATGACTCCATCTCAACTTCTCTGGTCAGACAACCTCACCAGTGTGTCCTGGACCCTTGAATCTCTAGATCTCTGATCCACTACAGAAAGATAGAAACAGGCTGGGTATATGGGTTTACCTGTCAATGCCCATGCTCAGTGGAGAAGCAGCTACAGAAACCAGAACTCCTACCTTCTGCTCCTCCAAAACAACTTTGATCCATACTTCCAGAGGGGGAGAATTGATAGGATGAAGATTGTTGGTATGCATGAGACCCCTTCTGTTTCATTTGGTTTAAATCCCCCCTGCTTAACACTATTCTATTTATATAACCACTTCATTCTATTTACATAACCACTGTTAACAAGTACCACCCTCCCTCCAGGGCATTGGTGGTTCAGTGACAGGATTCTTGCCTGCTCCACCCCCTCCTTGTCACACTCTGATTTTCACCAGTCACTTTTCTCTCCACCCTCTCTATGTCACATCCTGTTTCCACCCTACTTGGCAAGTATATATAAAGACAGCATTGTGAGTTTTAGGGTACTTGAGTTTAGCTTAGCTCATCTTAGATTGTGCTGTGTCCTGCATGAATAAAGAGATACTGCCTACAGCTCAACCATCAGTCCCTGGTCGTCTGTTACGCGCCCGTGAAGCCAGCCCGGCAAAAACAACCTAGCCCTGTGAAAACAACAGAAGATGACAGGGCTCTGAATTCCAGCTCCATCAGAAGCCAGAGAGAGAGAAGGAATAGAAGAGGGACATATGGAGGTAGTTACTATGTCATGAGTGGCTTAGAATGGAAGAGAGGATTGAATCAGTAAAAGAAGGGACAACTATGTCTAAATGTGGACAGATGGTTGTAGAGAAGAGGGTTGCCCCATGTCTACAACTTTGGGGGAACTGTGGTGGATTTCAGGGGGGAGAGTGAAGATTCTGAACTCTGGTTGTGGGAATGGTGTGGATTCAACCCCTTGTCAAATGTAATTCTTTAATATAAAAATAAAAAAAGAAGTAATAAAAAAATAGGTAGATAGATTCTCAGATAAACAAAGACAGGCAGAAAGTAAAAGAACCACAACAATGAAGCCCTCTCATCCCAAATTCATACACTCATGTCATTCTGGGGTCTCTAACCTGGGTCCACATAGAACAAGTCAGGTGTACTATCAGGTGAGCTACTCTGCAAGCCCATCCCAAGATACTTAATTTAGTAAATACATATAACTTTGTGAAGAAAAGACTTATTAGCCAATTAAATATATATGGTGCTATCAGCTATGCAAAGATAAAGAAAATATATATTTGAATGTTTTCATAATTTTCTATTGTAAAAATTTAATTGCAATTATATTATGGGGACTATATTAAATATGCATTTAAAAACTACAAGTACTAATACATTATTTGGAAATAATTTTCTACTCACCTTCTTATTACCACAACTAGTTCCTTCTTTTACAAATGTACTGTCTACTGCATCTGCATAATGCACTGAAACACAGATTTTCCCATCTACGTTGGTGTAAATAACTTTTGCATTCTTAAGTTCAAGTATTCTGCTTTTAGTGTATATACAGGTAAGTTTTCCACATTGTATGTTCCTATAATTTACCAAGATATGCAAGTTAGCTTTAATACAAAATATTAGAATATATTTCCTAGCACATCAGGCAATTGAAAAAAATGTAAAATGTAAAAAGTAGGATATCGGGACAATTAAATAGTTATGCGGTTAATTCTGAAACACCAAACATATATGAAGGCCTTGCTTATAAAAAGAATAGCAGTGAAACAGGACAGGACTAGAACGACTTCAGGAATCCACCAGATTATTGGTGAGTGCAAACACCTGTGGCTGGTGAACAGAGAGGAGGCTAGGGAGAGATTGCATGGATGGTAACAGTCTGGCAGTTTATCAGTTGAAGCACCACCTCCAGTCTGTTTCACCAACAAGGAGAGGAGAGAACTCCCCTGGGACACACCAAGTGCAACTCTGAGACTCCATTGCTACTGCCCTCAGAGTCTGGAGCAGTGGCAGGGAGGCCCTGTGCTGACACCAGGGGTCAGAGAAGTAACCAGGAAACTCAGGAGAAGATCTATACCTCGGAGTGGCATAGCAGTGGGGCTGTGAAAGTTTCTTTGCATAACCACTGGATTATCTCTGCCACACCCTGCTTTATCTCTTGATCAGGAGTCAGTGATTAAGCTAAGAAGCCTACTTATAGTTTAAAAGCCCTCAGTCTCCCATAGCCTACAGGGAAGAAAAAGGAAAAAAGAGGCTTCTAAGGCACTGAGCTCCAAATCAGGGATTAAAATACTATTGAAATAACTGTTAACTTCCATCACTGTGAACCCATTACCTTACTTAGACACAAAATCAATCCAGGCAATAGAGATCAGTAATTTGAAAAGTACTGAGAGAGGGACTTGATAGTATAATATATAAAATGGTTAAACCAACAAGTAGAAATATTGGAGAAATGAACCAGGACAAGAGTCCAGCTAAAAGCCCCCCAAAGGGTGAAACACAAAATAATAAGATCAACATCCAAACACTAGTTAAGGAAATAATCACAGGAGTGAGTAAAGAGTTTGAAAGAATTGTCATAAGAAATGCAGAAACAACAAATGAGACTCTGGAAGAAAACACTAGTTATCTTAAGGTTATTAGAGAACAGAAAGCTGAAATAGCTGAGCTAAGAACACAACTAGCTGAACAAGCTAAAACAGTATCATAACAGGGTAACAAAATAGATGAACTCCAGAAAACAGTAGAGGGGAGAGATAATAGAATAAATGAGGCTGAATATAGAATTAGCAAGATCAAGGACGAATTAGAGACAACTAAAAAAGAAGTAAGAGATCTCAAAAATGTTTAAGAGATACTGAAAACAATAACAGAGACTATGGAATGACTTCAAAAGAAACAATATATGCATTATTGGCTTACCAGAGGAAGAAAGAGAGGGAGAGGAAGAAAGCATTCTTCAGGCCATAGTAGCTGAAAACTTCTCAAGTCTAGATAACTTCAAAGACATAAAGTTTCAAAAAGCCCAGAGAGTACCAAACAGAATTAGCCCAGACTTAAAGACACCAAGACACATCATATTTAGAATAGAAAGGAATAAAGATAAAGAAAGGATCCTGAAGGCTTCAAGAGAAAAACAAAGAGTCACCTACAGAGGAAAACCCATAAGATTAGCAGCAGACTTCTTCACAAAAACACAGGCCCGAAGAAAGTGGCAAGATATGAGAAAGGCTTACAACCAAGACTACTGTATCCTGCTAGACTGTCATTCAGACTAGATGGAGGCATCAAAACCTTCTCAGACAAGCAACAGTTGAAAGAATCAACTATCACCAAGCCTGCCCTGAAAGAAGTTCTGGAAGGTCTCCTATAAACAGTCAGACCACCATAAATATGCCATCTAACAGAATACTCTAAAACTCTACAAGAATGACGTTAAAATATCTTCAATCTTTGATATCAATAAATGTCAATGGCCTGAATTCACCTATTAAAAGACACAGAGCAGGAAGATGGATCAGAACACAACTCATCAATATGCTGTCTATAGGAAACCCACCTAACTCAACAAGACAAACACAGACTCAAAGTGAAAGGATGGAAAAATATCATACAAAAGAATGGCCCACAAAAAAGGGTAGGAACAGCTATTCTCATATCTGTCATGATAGACTTTAAAATAAATAAAATTAAAAAAGATAGGAATGGACACCACTTAATGTCAGATCAAGAGGACTTAACAATGGAATGGACATCACGTAAAGTCAATCAAGAAGACTTAACAATTATTAACATCTATGCACCCATTGAGAAGCCATCTAAATACATCAAACATCTACTGAAAGAGCTACAACAATATATTAACAGCAACACAGCCGTAGTAGGTGAATTCAACACCCCACTCTCTCAACTTGACAGATCATCCAGGCAGAAAATCAGTAAAGACATAGGGGGAGGTAAGTGAGGAGATAGATAAACCATAACTATTGGACATTTTCAGAGTCATTCACCCCAAGACTGGAATACACATTCTACTCAAGTCCACATGCATCATTCTCAAGGAAAGACCATATGCTAGGCCACAAAGACAGCATCAGCAAATTCAAGAGCATTGAAATTATCCCAAGCATCTTCTCAGACCACAGTGAAATTAAACTAACACTTAACAATCAACAAAAGATTAGTAAGAGTCCCAAAATGTGGAAGCTTGACAGTACACTCCTTAACAACTACTGGGTCAAAGAGGAAATCAAGGAAGAAATCAAAATGTTCCCAGAGTTCAATGAAAATGAAGACACAAGCTATCAAAATATTTGGGACACATCTAAGGCAGTACTGAGAGGGAAGTTCATAGTCATACAAGCACACATTAGGAAACAACAAAAAGCACCAATAAACAGCCTAATTGCACATCTTAAAGACCTAGAAGAAGAAGAAGAACAAAGGAACCCTAAAGCAACCAGAAGGACAGAAATCACTAAAGCTAGGGTAGAAATCAATAACATTGAAAATAAGAAAACCACAGAAAAGATCAATGAAAGTAAATGTTGGTTCTTTGAAAGAGTGAACAAAATCGACAAACCTTTAACCATACTCACAAAACAAAAAAGGGAGAAGACTCACATAAATTGGATAGTAAATGAAAGAGGATATATCACAACAGACACCACAGAAGTTCAACATATCATGTGAGGCTTCTATGAACAACTATATGTCACCAAGCTAGAGAACCTGGAATAAATGGACGATTCCCTAGATATCTAACAACTTCCAAAACTAAGTAAAGAGGAAGTAGATAACATGAACAGTCCCATCACAGCTAATGCAATTGAAACAGTTATCAAAAATCTTCCCCAAGATAAAAGTCCTGGACCAGATCATTTTACAAATGAATTCTACAAAAACTTCAAAGAAGAACTTATACCTCTACTTTTAAAAGTCTTCCAGAAGATTGAAGACACTGGAATACTCTCTTCTAGCTTCTGTGAAGCCAACATCACTTTGATACCAAAAACAGACAGGGGTACAACCAAAAAAGAAAACTACAGACCAATATCTCTGATGAACATAGATGCTAAAATATTGAACAAAATACTGGATACAGCAGTATATTAAAAAGATTGTTCATCATAACCAAGTGGGGTTTATCCCAGGGATGCATGATTGGTTTAATATACATAAATCAATCAACAAGATCCACCACATCCATAAAAGCAAGACCAAAAACCACATAGTCATATCAATAGATGCAGAGAAAGCCTTTCACAAAATACAGCATCCCTTTATGATCAAAACACTACAAAAAATGGGAATAGGTTGAAAATTCCTGAAGATAGTGGAGTCTATATATAGTAAACCTACAGTCAACATCATACTCAAAGGTGAAAAACTGGAAGCATTTCCTCTCAGATCAGGGACTAGACAGAGCAGTCCACTATCACTGTTACTATTCAACATATTATTGGAAGTTATTGCCATAGCAATCCGGCAAGAGCAAGGAATTAAAGGCATACAGATTGGAAGAGAAGTCAAACTCTCCCTATTTGCAGATGAGATGATAATATACATATAAAAACCTAAGGAATCCATCACTTATCTTTTGGATATCATCAGGCAATACAGTAAGGTGTCATGCTACAAAATTAACCTTTAAAAGTCAGTGGCATTCCTCTATGCGAACACTAAGAAGAAATTGAAATCCAGAAATCAATTCCTCTTACTACAGCAACTAAAACAATAAGATATCTAGGAATAAACCTACCCAAAGAAGTGAAAAACTTGTATACAGAAAATTATGAGTCACTATTCAAGGAAATTGAAAAAGACACAAAGAAGTGGAAAGATATTCCATGTTCATGGGTTAGAAAAATTAACATAATCAAAATGAATATATTATCCAGAGACATATACAAATTGAATGCTATTCCTATCAAGATCCCAAACACATTTTTAGGAGAATAGAACAAATGCTACAAATGTTTATCTGAAACCAGAAAAGACCTAGAATTGCCAAAACAATCTTGAGAAGAAAGAATAGAACCAGAGGCATTACACTCCCAGATCTCAAATTGTATTATAGGGCCATTGGCATCAAAACTGCTTGGTACTGGAACATTAATAGTCACACTGACCAGTGGAACAGAAATGAGAGCCAAGAAGTAAGCCCCCACACCCTGGACATCTAATCTTTGACAAAGGAGCTCAGACTCTTAAATGGGGAAAGCAGAGTCTCTTCAACAAATGGTGTAGGAAAAAAATGGGTTGCAACATGCAGAAGAATGAAACTGAACCACTATATTACACTAAACATAAAAGTAAATTCCAAATGGATCAAGGACTTGGATGTTAGACCAGAAACCATGAGATACTTAGAGGAAAATATTGGCAGAACTCTTTTCGGCATAAATTTTAAAGACATCTTCAATGAAACAAATCCATCCACTTACAAAGAATACTAAGGCAAGCATAAACCTATGGGACTACATCAAATTAAAAAGCTTCTTCACAGCTAAAAATACTACTAACCAAACCAAGAGACCCCTCACAGAATGGGAAAAGATCTTTACATGTCATCCATCAGACAAGAGGCTAATAACCAGAAAATATAAAGAAATTGCAAATCTCAACAACAAGAAAACAAATAATCCCATCCAAAAATGGGGGGAGGACATGGACAGAATATTCACCACAGAAGAGATCAAAAAGGCTGAGAAACACATGAAAACATGCTCCAAGTCTCTGCCTATGAGAGAAATGCAAATCAAGACAACAATGAGATACCACTTCACTCCTGTGAGAATGTCATACATCAGCAAAGGTAACAGCAGCAAATGCTGGAGAGGTTGTGGGGTCAAAGGAACCCTCCCGCACTGCTGGTGGGAATGTCAGTTAGTCCAACCTCTGTGGAGAACAGTCTGGAAAACTCTCAGAAGGCTAGAAATGGACCTTCCCCACGATCCTGCAATTGCTCTCCTGGGGATATATCCTAAGGAACCCAACACACCCATCAAAAAAGATCTGTGTACACATATGTTCTTGGCAGCACAATTTATAATAGCCAAAACCTGGAAGCAACAACAGATGAGTGGCTGAACAAGTTGTGGTATATATACACAATGGAATACTACTCAGATATAAACAATGGTGACTTTACCATTTTCAGCCTATCTTGGATGGACCTTGAAAAATTCATGTTAAGTGAAATAAGTCAGAAACAGAAGGATGAATATGGAAGGATCTCACTCTCAGGCAGAAGTTGAAAAACAAGATCAGAAAAGAAAACAAAAGTAGAACCTGAACTGGAATTGGCATATTGCACCAAAGTAAAAGACTCTGGCATAGGTGGGTGGGGAGAATAAAGAAGGATGACGGTGGACCTAGTGGGGGTTGTATTGTTATATGAAAAATAGGGAAATGTTATAAATGTAAAAACTATTGTATTTACTATCGAATGTAAAACATTTGATTGTCAACAGAAACCATGGAAAATTAAAACTATATTATAACTTTCATCAGGTGAAATTAATCTTTGATTTGCCTTACCATTCTAAATACAGAAAAAATATTTTTCAAAAATAAAACCTGATGTTTGACAATAGTTAAAAAATTATCACCATCAGTATCATTTGAAGAAAATATACAAGGCAAGGAGAGAGTACCTGAGTCAGACTGTCTGCATGTGAGGGGGAGGACTAAGGGAGCTAGAATGTTTTTGAAACATTAGGAAGTGTGAAGAAGAACTCTATACTTTAGGTGAAATCACTAAAGTAAATTACATCTTTGTTGCTTATTAAAAGTCTCAAAAAATTTTAAGAGCAGAAAAGTTTTCAAAGGACAGAAAAATACTTTTTTTTTAAAAAAAACTTTCTATCATAACTGCCATTGACACTATTGTATTCTAGGGTTTGAGCAAATATTGTTAATTAAATGTATATTTGCATTTGTTGCATAAATCAATATTCTAAAAAAACTTTCAAAGAAGTAATAATAAATGTACATTTATTGAATATAATTATGTAGAGAGGTATAAAACATGCAAAGATTTATTAGATTGAGAATGTTTCTTTTACTCCCAGTCAGATGCGAACATTCATCATGAATCAGTCTGCATTTTGTGTCAAATAAGATACACATAGCAGTGTTTAAACAAATACATAATAAATTCACAAAGGAAAGTGAAAAGTCTAAGCATGCCAATAAAAATGTGATCAAATGTTAACACATGACAGAAAAGAAAAATAAAAAATCCAGATGACAGAAATGCTGAAAAAAATCCAAAAATAAATAGTAGATGGCAACAATTATTTTCCTTTCAACAATCACCTGAAATAAAAATAGTTGAACTGATCTAATAAGAAAATCACAGAAGACCCAAAAGCAGAAGAAAAGAAACCCAGGGCACAGGAGAGCAGAGATCAAGACAACCTAAAGGTTCAGATCCCTCCCTCTCCGGGTAGAGTGCCCTGACAGCCAAAGGAAGCTAAAGCAACCAAGCCTGCACTACTACTCTGCTGAACTAGTTTTTCCCCACCAGGGACACAGCATTGCCAGAGCCTTACCCAGGTGGTCTTGCACCTTTATATGCACTGTCTGGAATTGATGGCCCTCAATCCATTGTTAGGCTTTTGTTCTACAATAGCCCCCCAGCCCCAATCTAGTTTCTGTGCTGCCAGCCCTGGGAGAGGAAGCCATCACCAGTAACCAGCCTCATCCAGCATATATATGCCCTGAGCAGCAGGGAGGGACCCAGATCACTGTACTCTTAGTGAATACAGTCACCCCTCCTGCACATTTCAGTTAGCCCACCAGGACACTGGCTGCCAAAGCCACTACACATGCTATCCACATTTTGATTGGGGGGTGGGGTGGGGTGGGGCTTCTACAAGGATCAAGGGGAGCATGCTACCTGCACATTGCTGGAGACTTATGTGATAAGGAGGGACCTCACTTCCTGCTAGCCTTAGAACAAAAGGACTGCATTCCTCTGAGGGCTTCCTTGGGCCACTGAGGGACTTACCTTTCCAAGTGCCAGTTGCCTGCACATCACTGGGAGTTTCTTTTTTTTCAAATATTAAATTGACAACAATATTAGATGAGGTCAACCAGAATCAACTGATTCTGTCAGTATCTAAGATATAGTTATTTGTAAATAGCATTAAGTGACATAAATCATGGTGAGGTCATGTATGGTACATATGGATACTGTAAATTCTAACCACAGAAGTTTCAAAGTAAACCAAGTTCCCAAATAACTAGCTTGTAATAGTAATTACCTATTGCCTTTTAAAACTCAAGACATCAAGAAACCCTCCCCATTCTCTTTAAAATATATAGTTCTCTGAGTTCTGGAACCTCTGGTACTTTGCTTGTATTTCTTGATACTTCTCTTGATCCCTTACCCTGTGATACTGACTCTGCTGACCTCAATTAAATCAGTGCAGCTAGTGCCACCACACTGTATCCAGAGAAATCAAGCCTGAGATGTCAACCTGTCAACTCCAATAATGTGGTAAGAACTTTCCTAACACATAGGATGCCTAGTTCCACTTCAAAAGGTGCACTCCCTAACAAAGATATAGACCAACCCTAGCTATAGACCTTGGCTTAAATGACAGGGTACATCTTCAAATGTATCCATACATTAGGAGAAACTATATACCTCAAAGTAAAAGTGCTCACTAGTCTTCTGTAATTAGACTTAAACTTAGTAAGCTCAGCTGGTAAGTAGAAAGATCTAAAATAGACACCATAGCGTCTAATAAAATATTTCCTACTTTAGGACTGGACATCTTCCTCTCCTACCCCTACTTCCCTTTCCTTAATAATTTTATCATCTCAATTAGCTACCCAAATATATATATACTAAGCTCATCTGACAGCAACAGTATTAGTATCACCTCCTTGATAATCTTTAGAAGAAATACTATATACAATTGACCAAGAGATATACTGGCAAAAGTATACATAGGAACTAACGGACAATTACTATCCTCTCTGACAACCTCTACTGTAATTATCAAACAAGTAAAATGCAATAACAGTTAAGATTAAATTAGATTCCACTTGAACCCTAGGACTATTTCCTCCCTAACTTGAGGCCAGATGCCATAAACCTAATACAGGTTTGGATACAACAAATGACAGTTAATGATTTAACAACTGGGATAAAGTCTCACCTTGTCAGATAAATACAAAATCTGGATAAAGGCAAGAGACTGGCATGCAAGAGATGGTTGTTGTGGTCAATAAGAGGCCACCCCATTATCTGGGGTTCTAGTCAGGAAATCCTTGGATTCCCACATAGCTATGATGAGCCTAGACCTCACTGGTCACTTTCATCAGTAATTTCATCACAAGTTCTCTTGTGGGCCTCTCCAGGACCTTGCCCTCACTGTAGAGCAGCAATGGTAGGCAGTGTCCCACTCTCTGAAGGGAGGCTAGGTCACCCTACTCTGCCACTCATGGAAGCCTGGTCCTGAAATGAGGGCAGCCTAGAATGTTCCTAGATGTTACCATGCTCTATTAGCTGAGACTGTCATGGACTCAGAGATTACACTGGCTCCAGTGCTAAGTATAAATAGATATGGGCTCTAGGTCAGATTGATGGGGTTTACAGTTAATGATATTTATATACTTTCCTCATTTTTCCCTAATCCAGCTTTTCAGTCCTATTCTAAACTATAACACTATCTTCCCAGCAAAATTTTTAGTCTCTCTACATGTTAACTATTAGACTCAGAGAAAAATTACTGGTCATGGGATTCTCGGAACATACGTAAAATAAACTTCCTTGCTTCTTCCTACCTGAAGACCCCTAATTTTATCTTTTCCATTTTGTGTTCCTGCTTATTGCACATTTGTCCTCCTTTATATTTTACCACTTGTCAGCCACCAAGTTGTAGACTCCATCTGCATCCTCACTTCCCTGGGCAGATGACTTGTCGTGAAGTCTCACCTCTCCATAGCCATACTCCACTAGGGAAAGATAGAAAAAGACTGGGGCTATTGATTGACCTGCCAATGTCCATGTCCAGTGGAGATGCAATTAAAGAAGCCAGACCTTCTGCCTTACATCATTTGCACACCATAAACAATTTTGGTCCACACTCCCAAATAGGGAATAGGGAAGTTTCTAATGGAGGCGATGGGACATAGAACTCTAGTGGTGGAAACTGTATGCAGTTATACTCTTGTTATCTTATAATCTTGTTAATCATTATTAAATCACTAATAAAAATTTTAGAAAAGATTATGGCCTATGTCACATACCTCACTGATCTTTTTTTTCCCCAATATTTATTTATTTATTCCCTTTTGTTGCCCTTGTTTTTTTGTTGTAGTTGATGTCATCATTGTTGGATAGGACAGAGAGAAATGGAGAGAAGAAAGGGAGACAGAGAGAGGAGAGAGAGACACCTGCAGACATGCTTCACTGCTTGTGAAGCAACTCCCCTGCAAGTGAGTAGCTGGGGCTCGAACCAGGATTTTTAAGCCGGTCCTTGTGCTTTACACCATGTGCAGTTTATCCACTGTGCTACCGTCTGACTCCCCTTGCTGATCTATTTTTGCTTATTTTGCTATCATGATCTTTATGCACACACTTTTATAAACCCTACTAAAAAGTCCACAGAAGCTTTTTTTTTTTTTTTTTTTTTTTTACAAAAGAAAAGGCTAGAATGACATTTAAATATGTTGAATTCATAGTATCAATAGATGTCAGTGATCTGAGCTTGCCCAGTAAAAATCACTGCATGGCAATATGGCTCAGAAAACATGACTCAACCAGATCCCAGCTAACACAATGGGACTTGAAGATGTACTGGATCTTCAAAGAGGTAATGAGTGTTGATAAGCTGTTGGCCAGACTTCCTAAAAAAAAGGTGAAGAACTGTGTACATCAGATTATAGTATTGTAAATGAAGTAGCAGACACCAAAAAACCCCAAAGTTTCATAGAAGAGAGGCTTTTCTGATGTGCCACCAGGTTTTTATCATATGACACCAGGCTAGAGAACTTGGCAGAAATGGAAAAGTTTCTAGAAGCATATAACCTTCTAAAATTGAACCAAGAGGAACTGGAAAACATGAACAGGACAATCACAGCCAAAGATTTTGAAACAGGCATCAAGAGCCTTTCCAGCAGTAAAAATTTCAGATATATATATGTGATTTCATTTATTTATGAGAAAGAAAGGTGGAGAGAGAAAGAACCAGACATCACTCTGGCACATGTGCTGCCAGGGATCAAACTCGGGACCTCATGCTTGAGAGTCCAAAGTTTTACCACTGTGCCACCTCCCGAACCATAGGTGCAGATGTTTTTACAAATAAATTCTGCAAAACTTCTAAGGAAGAGTTTATACCCATACTTTAAAAAATATATATGTATTTCCTTTTGTTGCTCTTATTGTTTTATTATTGTAGTTATTATTGATGTCTTCGTTGTTGGGTAGGACATAGAGAATTGGAGAGGGGAGGAGAAGACAGAGAGTTGAGAGAGAAAGATAGATACCTGCAGACCTGCTTCGCTGCTTGTGAAGCGACTGCCCTGCAGATAGGGAACCGGGGGCTCTAACCAGCATCCTTAGGCTGGTCCTTGTGTTACACACAATGTGCCCTCACCCACTGTGCTACAGGTCAACTACCAATACCTATGCTATTTTATAGCTCTTCCAAAAGAAAAAAGAATAAAACTGGGTGATCATGCTCAAACTATATTATAGAGCTATTGCAATCAAAACTGCCTGGTACTGGAACATAAATAATCACACTGACCATGTGTAATAAGCCCAGCAATAAGTCCCAACCCACAAAAAAATCTAATTTTGAAAAGGTCCAAAACATTAAATGAAGGAAGGAGAGTCTGGTCAATAAAATACAGTTGACATTTACATAGAATGAAGCAGAACCACTAGATTTCAACACATACTTCTTTGTAAACTTCAAACTGATCAAGGCATTGAATGTTAGACCAAAAACTTAAATATTTAAAGAAAAACATTGACAGAACTATTTACTACATAAATTTTATAGGCATCTTCAAGGATTCAAGTCCAATTGTAAGGGAAATTAAAACAAAAATTCACCAATGAGACTATAACATGCCATATATCAGACCAAAGGCTAACAATTAAAATATAGAAAGAATCACCAAACTCAGCAACAACAACAAATGACTCCATCCAAAAGTGGGAAAATGATATGGATAGAATATTCACCAAAGAAGAGATCCAAAAGGCTAACAGACATATGAAAAGTTATTCCATGTAATTGTCAGAGAAATGTAAATAAAGACAACAATGAGATGCCACTTCACTTCTGTGACATTTCATACATCAAAAAGAATAGTAACAACAGATGTTAGGGAGGCACTGGGGTCAAAGAACCCTCCTGAACTGCTGTTGGAAATGTAAATTGGCCCAACCCCTGTGGAGAGCAATCTGGAGAACTCTCAGAAGACTAGAAATGGACTTATCCTATGACCTGGTAATTACTCTTCTGGGTATATATCTAAGGAATCAAACACACTAACCAAAATAATATGTGTATACCTATGTTCATAGCAGCACCATTTATTGTAGCTCAAAATTGGAAGAACCCTAATTATCCAACAACAGATGAGTTGCTAAGAAAGTTGTGAATATACATCAGTTACTAAGAATGATGAAGTCATCCCCTATACCACCATAAGCCAGATCTGAGCAGTACTCTGGGTCCTGGATCAGGTTGATGGGGTAACCAGTTAAAAATAAATAAAATAAAGAATGATGAAGCACCTTCTTCAACTCATCTTGTATGGAGCTTGAAGGAATTACGTGAAGTGAGTTAAGCCTGAAAGAGAAGAATGAATATGGGACGATCTCACTCATGGACAGAAGCTGAGAAATAAGAATAAAAAGGGGAAACAATGTTGAACTTGAACTAGATTTGGTGATTACACCAAAGTAAAGGACTTTGAGCCCACTGATGTCAGTGATGATGATATTCAAATCTTAAGTGTCATAAAAGTAAAGCTTGGTACAGAATCACACAAGTAAGCTTAAGATGTTAAAACAAGATATCTGTCAATATAGTACATACTCTTAAACAGTGCACTGTTTTCAGGGTGGTGAAAAAGTCATGTATTTTATTTCATAACTATGAAAATATGACAGCATTGAAAATAAACACTTATTCTAACTATATATGATTATTTTCTTCTGTAAGCTAAACACTCTTGAGAGTTATGGTAATTTGGGCTTCAAGAAAGGGAGGTACTATCATTGTATATTAAAGACTTTAAGTTTAATGCCAGGTGATATTATGATTACAAGTAAACTTATTTATCTGGTTATACTTTCAAATTTAACGTTAATAGATTTTTCTGTTGTATTTTTCAAAACATACTCAGGTGAACACTTCTTGGGTCCGGAGCTATCAGTACCACAGTTCCCAAATTCATCAGTCATAGAATTAATAAAATTAAAACATTCTGGAGAGCCAAATTCTGCACCTGAGAAGAAAAAGTGTGGTCAAACACATTAAAATCATATTAAATTGGAAATGATTAATTAATTATTTAAGATTCTGAGATGGTTTAAAAGATATTGCACAGAATATTTTAATATAAAATTGAAAATAAAAACTAGACTTAAGATTGTCAAAACATCTGCAGATTATTAATAATGGAAAATATTCTTGTTTACTGAGGAAATCTTAAAAGAATGCTTTTGCATGATTTTTAAAATTAAACCGCTAATTGTTAATTTTATTGTTGTTATCAAACTTTGCTCAGTTGGTTTCAGTTAATGAACTTCACACTCACTGACTAATCCATAAACAAAATCTGATGATCATAAGGTCTAGCCTATTAAATTAATAATATATTATTTGCACAATCCATCAATTCTATACTAGTTAAATGTTTAAGCCACAAATCTTTGATAGCAAGATTTAGGCATTGAATCGTAATGCTTAAGAAAAATGACTTTACATAAAGGAGACCTCAATAAACACTAGAGTATCTTAAGTGAAATTCTCAGAGTCAATATGAATTGAAAATAAGCAATTGATTTGTCTCCAAAGTCCTTTGCAAACTTGATTATGGGTGGTAACTTAAAATTCCAAGCTAAATTAGGGAAGCAGATCATTTTTTGTGAACATTAAAAGAAATTCAAGTGGGAAGAGGAATTTAGAGACTCAAGAAACCCCTCAAACTTGTACCTGGTTCCCCTAAAGTTGTTTTTTTTTTTTTTTTACTTATGTGAAGAACATGAAGTAAAAATATAAAGAAATGGAAACACTGAATACTAGAAGGGATTGACAGGATATATTTGTGAGAGGAAAAATCCTTCACACAAGATGACTTTATTGTGATAGGTTACCAATCAGATTAGAAAGTGACACAGAATTTTTTAGACAAGGAACAGCTGAAGGAATTCATCCCAATAAATCAGACCTAGAAGTAATACTGAAGGGACTCATGGAATGAAAATACAGAATGACTTTACCCACAGGGTGAAACCAAAAACAAACTATGAAAAACAAAATAATTCAAGGACTAGGCAGTGGCATACCTGATTAAGTGCACATCTTACAGTGCAACAACCTGGGTTCGAGCCCTCAGTCTCCACTTGCAGTGGGAAAGCTTTTTTTGGTGCATCTCTGTCTCTCTCCCTCTCTACTTACCCCCTCTCAATTTCTTTCTGTCTCTATCCAATAATAAGTAAATAAAAATAAAAACATAAAAAACAAAAACTCAACAAAGACTATGAAACTGAACAACAGATCTAAAGCTAACAAAAGATTGGGCAAGGGGTGGGGGGGTGTAGGGAGTGAAGTAGTCCAGTGGACTTTGGTGGCTAAATGTTAGTGATTTGATGGTGGTGCTGGGGTAACTCATTTGGAAGAGGTGGAAATTTTGATTCTGAGACACTTATAGGCATGTAAATCAAGGTTACTGTGAAAACAAAAACTATGATTAAATAAAAAATGTTGGTCTTATATCTCACTGTTCCCCCCACCTCTTAAAAATTGTGACAAAATGTGGTTTCATTTTTTTCTTTGCTACTTGTGCTTTGGATGAACTATCTAAGAAAGCATTGTCTAATCCAAGGTCATGAATTTGTATCTATGCTTTCTTCTGACTTTCTTCTAACTCTTCTATGTTTTCTGTATAGTTTTTGTTGTTATACTTTGATCTATGAAACATTTTTTAGTTAATTCTTATGTTTGTTATGCAGTAGGCTTGCAGATTCATTCTTTTTCATGTGAATATATAGCTGTTTGAGCACACTGTTCATGGGTGGGGAGTAAATGGTTTGTAGTGGCTGACTCATGTATACAATTTCTCATCTCCCTGTCAAAGTTTTTTGTTTTTTTCAAAACACTTTCCCCCATAACTGAGGTCCTTTTACATTATCATGCACCAGTATCCCAAGGTTCTCTTCAATCCCTATCTCTCCCTCCTTCCCCAGAGTCCTTTTCTTTGATGCACTACAGTATGTCCAGTACATTTTTCACATACTCGTCTCCCTCCCTGTCCCTACTTATTACGTCTGGCATATAAATGAGACTATTCACTATTTGTCTTCCTCTCTCTCTCTTTTTATTTTTTTGGTTATTTAAGTTAACATGATGTCTTCAAGTTCCATCAAAGATGATGTAAAGGAGTTGACTTCATCATTTTTAACAGTTGAGTAGTGTGTTCCATCATACATTTGTCTTAGCTTTTTCTTCTTACTCATCTGTTGCTCTAAAATGAGAAGTCTGACTCATTGCTCCTTTAAAAATATTTTGTTTCACCTCCTCCATGCTTGCTTACTGATATTTTCAAAAGTTATTACTGCAGCTCCTAAGTACGTGTGTGTGTGTGTGTATGTGTGTGTATGCATGTGTATGTTCATATGTGTGGCTCACATCATTTGTAAGCTTACAGTTATATTTAATTATATTTATAATTATAAAGGTCTGAAATTTATGACCCTTTTCATGTCTGTAGTATTTGTATTTATTACTTATTTATTTTTTTTACTAATTTATTTCTTTATTGGGGAATTAATGTTTTACATTCAACAGTAAATACAATAGTTTGTACATGCATAGCATTCCCCAGATTCCCATTTAACAATACAACCCCCACTATGTCCTTCATCATCTTTCATGGACCTGTATTCTCCCCACCCACCCACCCACCCCAGAGTCTTTTACTTTGGTGTAATACTCTAATTTCATTTCAAGTTCGACTTGTGTATTTGTATTTATTATGAACTTTCAAAGAAAACTGAATATGGAGTGAGAAGGAGAAGTGAAATTCATGTTCAGTTCACCTTGAATATAGATCTAATAAGACTCTCAATACTCCACTCTGAGTTTGTAGAAAAAATTCACAATATTAGTCCCAGACAGTTTTATCCCTAGCAGTATTTCCCTTCTCTTTCTATAGTCTTTCAAACCATTGATTGCTGAAGTCACAGACATTTAAATGTCTAAGTTTAAAAATGTTTAAGCAAGAAAACTTAATTATAATAAATACCGGGACCAATTAGACTTGAACATTGCTCTTGCCCATCTACACAAGTTCCCTTCAGGCAGATCCATCCAGACCCACATTGGTGTCCATCCATCACATGATGGTCAGGTTGACAAAGTTTAGAGGTTCCATTGCAATATTCAGGGAGATCGCATAAGTTGCTGCGAGCCCGACATTCTTTTCCTAAAATTGCATACTGGTGGGATGAGGTAATGGATATTGAATACAGAAAAGTACAACATGATAAAGACAGTGTGCATATAATAATATAATGAAAACTTTATGGTAGGTGATATCAAAAAGTTTTAAAGATTCTTACTTTACAGTGATCACAGCACTCTCCCTCATTACACTGTATATTTGATTTAAGCTTGCATGTGGTAGGCTCACAACAGTCTATCATCTCACCACATTCCTGAAAAGCAAGTCAAAGGCTCTGAAGTATTTTTTAACTTCTACTTAGCTGGACAACAATGTATGTAATAAAGAGAACAATGTTTGACTTCTTCGGGGAAGAAAAATATAACCACCTATTCATCTAGAAATGGACACTTGGCTACCTACTCAGTGTTATAGTGTGTATTCTTTAAATACCAGGGGAAACCCAAGAATACTGGTAGCAGAATTTTCTGAAGCTCTCAAGTCT